>NC_135567.1:19032805-19072805 GCF_964340395.1 Glandiceps talaboti | reverse complement strand
GAACAACGTGATGAAAAATGGAAGACTGAAATTACCGACAGGGAATTACATTGTTTAAGGTAAATGTGTTTATGTTGTCTTGTATGGATATGCTTACACACGTACGTGTTATAATTGTCGATATACAACATGACTGTATGTACTATAGTAATATTGTATGTACTATAGTAATGTAGATATGTGATAGGAACATAGCCATGACACATTGTTCTAAATACACTTTGAAGGAATGATAATATTTCTGGGAATGCACTATGGAATGGAGAACATTCCAGAAATACATTATGGAATGGAGAACATTCCGAGAAATACTATGAAATGAATACAGAATTACTTGAAATATACCATGGAATGGAGAACATTCCTGCACATACACTATGGAATGTAGTACATGCCTTGAAATAATCTATGTAATGGAGAACATTCACAAAAATACTATATATGGAATGGAGAACATTCACAAAAATACTCTATGGAATGGAGAATATTTATAGAAATACACTTGAACGCAGAACATTCCTGCACATACACTGTGCAGTGGATAACGTTCTCAGAAGTACACTATGGGAATTCCTGCACATACACTGTGGAATGGAGAACATTCCTTGCAATACTCAATGGAATGGTATGGTTAGCGAGTAGCATAATTATATATATATATATATATATATATATATATATATATATATATATATATATATATATATATATATATATATATATATATATATAGATATATAGATATATGTATATATATATTGATTCAGTTTTGATACATAAATAGCAATCGTAGCATATAATATTTCATTTTAGCATGAATTAAGAATGCTTTGATGTTAGTCATTTTCGCATACATTAAGAATGCTTTGATATTAATAGAATTCTTCATCAAGTTTCCATTAGCTTATCAAACCAAAAAGTCCATCCTGATTATAATTTACATGTGTAACATAGCACGTCGTGTAGTATAATCCTTTTATTTATGTGTAGTATGTTGCAATCGTAAGAGACTTAAACTAGTTAGACATGTACTAGCATGCCATAGTAATGTCTTTAGAATACGTTGCTCATCATATTTTTTGAATTAACACGTGGCAATTTCAACTCTGCATAGATTGGCTTCTTAAACCAGAACAAATCTCCAGAAAATAGAGACATTTTCATAATAACTGTGGATTCTGGAGAGTCATTTCATGATTTTATATCACCTACAATTACTTGTGATTTCAGAGAAACATAAAGTTGATCTTGAACAAAGTCTATTCATGACTCCTAAGTGCCTACTCTTCAATGTAAAACATCTCTCATGAATATTCATTGTTCAATCATGTATATATTATTTCTGCTGACTCCCATGATGCATTGGTCCATAGCAAAGATATGTTAAACACATAAAGGCACAAGATCAACTTGATGTTTCTCTGAAATGACCATCCAGAACCCATTATTTATGAAAATGCCCTATTTCCTGGAGTGATGTTCTGTTTTATGTTGCTAGGCTATTTATAAAATTTTATTATTTTTCATCGTTTGCTTCCTACTCAATAAAAAGTACCTGATAAATCACATGATATCAATAGTGACATCTAATTGGTCGAAATAAAAAAATAAAAAACTTCTAGTGGATGATAAAAAGATAACGAGCGAAAATTAACTTAAACAATTTGTAATTTACAACTCTGTTAATGTTTTGACATTTGTTTTCGTTCAGGACTGCATCGTAAAAACAACCCGCTTTAATTTACCGTTCACCGACTCTGCAGAAGTCAATATGAAACTGTACATGCCACACTTTAAGATATCAAGTTCAGGGATGAACAAATCCCCTGGTCCTGGGTCCGGGACTAGCAATTTTTTGGGGTGGACCACACAAATTTTACCTTGTCTGGTCATTCGGACCAGTACCTTACTGTTAATAACTATGTTAAAAAGTCGTCTGAATATACAGATTCATAGGCAAGATTTAATGTTTCAAATTAGCGCTACCTGGGACCACTAACTCTTTCAGCAGGACCACTGCATTTTTAAGGCACTGGTCCGGGGACCACCAGTTCACAAACTTATTTGTTCACCCCTGAAGTTTGAATGAATACAGTTTCTTGCTACATTTTGTTTATGATTAATGAACCACAGATCCCACCACACTATGATGCAGACATCAAATTTAAATGAAGAATCAAGACATTGGCGTCCGTGTGTCTGCATCTTGTTGCAGTATGTATTAAGGTTTGTTTCATTTAGATAAAATGTAGCAAGAAATTACTATGTTGCAATAGTGTAAAATATGCAGTTTCTCATTGGTTACTGTGTGGTTGTATCAAACAGAGCCGGTGAACGGTGACTTGAAATGGGCTATGGGCTATAGAAGAGAAATCCATGTCAAGGAAAATAATAATAATAATAATAATAATCTTTCTTTATACTTGATAGTTCTTTAAGTATATAAAAACTTGTCTCCCAAGAAGTCCAGTGAGGGCCATCACTCATGGGTTCAGTGTTAATGCAGGAGGAAACCGGAGTACCGGGGAAAAACCTGCGTTGTTCGGTAGAGTCAAACTGAACAACACTCTTCGATTCTTACTTACAGCGTGGTAAATTTAAACTCAGATCCCTACAGTGACTTGATATGATATTTAATCAAACCCTGAATGAGTTCGAACCCCGACCACAGTAAGGTGGTAAGAGGCAAATGGTTTAACCACTCGGCCACTGAAAAATCCGGTATATAGAATATATTAAGTTTCTTAGCTACAAGTATGTTGTAGTTCCGTAACCCCTACAGTGATTGTAACACTAGGCCGTATTATGAGTTTGAAGTTGTGTATTGCCTTTGATGTATTATTTAGTATGTTATTTACTGTACAATTATTACCAAGGGATTAGACACTGTGTTTTGTAGATAAAAGATTTCTGTGACTTGAATTATCTCGATCTAAGAAAGTACACATAAAAATGACAAAAAAGAACGACACAATGATATTTTAAGATGACATTTGCTAACAAACCTTCATGGATAAACATCAATGCCATTGTCAAGAAGAATTCTTAGTTGTTCTATGTATTTAACGGAGTGTGATTTGAGAAAAAGAATCTGAAAATGTTGTTCTCATAAAAGTGAAACCCATTCTAAGTTAACATTTAAGGGAAGAATGTAGCCGTCAGTGATTGGCTTAGATCGTATCACGTGCCATGAACTATTGACTCATAGTGACCTCAATTTGCATATGTGGGGCACTAGTCGCGTTCTGTTTTCCATAGGAGAATATTCAACATAGCACGTAAGTCTTATCAGGATTTGCTTTGGCTTTGATTCGAGGTGGACATAGTTCATACATTTATCTAAATAGCCAACTGATACGTTTTCGATTAACTACGAGTTGGTACATTACCAGTGAACTTCGTCTACGTTTATTGGTTTGTTGGTAAATTATCAACTGTACAGTGCTTACTTCTAAACCAATCATTCTTGTGCCACAAATATACATGTAAAACATTACATCAAATTGTGCCTCGTAGGTATATTCCTTGTTAGTGTATTATTTTAATTGCCGGCTATACATTTTATGCTCATTTAGATCTTTTAATAGTTTTATGGATGAAAGCTGTAAAAGTTGGCGTCACTTTTTACAATTTAAATATTTAAAGAAATCAATTTAACCAGACTTAGGCCAAATATTTGTAATTGTGTATTTGAATATTTGAAAGAAAATCTAACATATTTCAATTTTAATTGGGACTGGATTTATTGCTTAATTAAATCGTTTCCATGACAACACATCAATGTCCCTGTGCTGTTCAAAACCAACAGGTCATAGCTCATTATGTAGACGAATACAGAAAAGTGACATTTGTATTATCACTACTGTTCACAAGTTTGTGGAATTTTCCATTCTAAGCAGTCAGAACAATTAATTCAACAAAGTCAAAGTTGACACAAATAACAGCCTTGACTTCTCTGTTAATGTCAGTAAATATATTTTCTACGCCTTTCTCTTTGTTACCATGGAAACATCACTTGATAAGATCTCGCGCTAATGTCAAACACACCTGTGTATAAAATCTTCTCCCTCTTGAGCTATTTATTCTACTAATAACAGTGTGCAATGTCAGCACATTGGCTTTTACTTCCGCTAAATTGTTTGATAGCCTAAATGAAATACGTACGTTGTTTTGAATAATCACTATACCAATTGATCGATTAATATTTAATAAAACATTAAAAGTACACTCTAGTATTCTTTTGAACACAAAGTAGGTACGATTTAAAAGTCATTTTTGTGTTATCAATTTCATAATCTACAGTATACTACATTAAACGTATGTTGAGCCAGACGATAAAATGTAGCACTGTTGGTAAAAAAAAATTGAGACAGACGATAAAATGTAGCACTGTTGGTAAGATCTTTGTTGAGACAGACGATAAAATGTAGCACTGTTGGTAAGATTTTTGTTGAGTCAGCCGATAAAATGTAGCAGTGTTGGTAAGATCTTTGTTGAGTCAGCCGATAAAATGTAGCACTGTTGGTAAGATCTTTGTTGAGACAGACGATAAAATGAAGCACTGTTGGTAAGATTTTTGTTGAACCAGACGATAAAATGTAGCACTGTTGGTAAGATTTTTGTTGAGACAGACGATAAAATGTAGCACTGTTGGTAAGATCTTTGTTGAGACAGACGATAAAATGTAGCACTGTTGGTAAGATTTTTGTTGAGTCAGCCGATAAAATGTAGCACTGTTGGTAAGATCTTTGTTGAGACAGACGATAAAATGTAGCACTGTTGGTAAGATCTTTGTTGAGTCAGCCGATAAAATGTAGCACTGTTGGCAAGATTTTTGTTGAGCCAGAATATAAAATGTAGCACTGTTGGTAAGATTTGTTGAGCCAAACGATAAAATGTAGCACTGTTGGTAAGATCTTTGTTGAGCCAAACGATAAAATGTAGCACTGTTGGTAAGATTTTTGTTGAGCCAGACGATAAAATATAGTACTGTTGGTAAGATATTTGTTGGGCCAGACGATACAGTGTAGCACTGTTGGTAAGATTTTTGTTGAGCCAGACGATAAAATGTAGCACTGTTGGTAAGATTTGTGTTGAGCCAGACGATAAAATGTAGCAATGTTGGTAAGATCTTTGTTGAGTCAGACGATAAAATGTAGCACTGTTGGCAAGACTTTTGTTGAACCAGACGATAAAATGTAGCACTGTTGGTAAGATTTTTGTTGAGCCAGACGATAAAATGTAGCAATGTTGGTAAGATTTGTGTTGAGCCAGACGATAAAATGTAGCACTGTTGGTAAGATTTTTGTTGAGCCAGACGATAAAATGTAGCAATGTTGGTAAGATCTTTGTTGAGTCAGACGATAAAATGTAGCACTGTTGGCAAGACTTTTGTTGAACCAGACGATAAAATGTAGCACTGTTGGTAAGATTTTTGTTGAGCCAGACAATAAAAAGTTTTGGCAGACGATAAAAAGTACCACTGTTGGTAAACTTTTATTGAGCCAGACGATAAAATGTAGCAGTGTTGAGATTTGGTGAGATTTTGTTCAAGGTTTGGTGATTTAGTTGTAGGTCTGTTATAGCTTGGACAGTCTTTTCACTGAAAGGTCACTTGAATGGACACAAAATTCAATTACAAAGAAATTCTCCCCAAGGGTTCAATGACGGAAAACCAAGCAAATTGAGCTTGGTAATTTCTTGTGTTGAAGATGTTGTAACGTTTTCTATAAAATAACCATCCTTCCTCTGTTTATCATACTGATAGAGTTTACAGCATTTTGACGCTGATGGGATTAACTATGGCTGGATGGAGCCAACACTTTTCAATCAAGTATTAAGCTGAGACCAGAAATAAAATATATCAATATTATCAGATAATATGATGTCAAAACAAAATTTATTTATTTGAGGATTAGTACTCGTAGGGGATTATTTTGTGTTTTTTATAGATTTCAGGTTGACTAACTTTATGATATTTATTTTTGCGTGGTTTGTCCTCTTGAATAAAATCATTCTCAAGAATTATGAGTTGGAAATTATATATTTTGATTTAAATATGGTGAATAGAACAAGATTCAAGCACGTCCCAATATGGTAGATAGAGTGAAACTCAAGTCCTAATATGGTAGATAGAATGAGAGTCAAGTCCTAATATGGTGAATAGGATGAGAGGCATTTCCTAATATGGTAGATAGAATGAGAGTCAAGTCCTAATATGGTGGTTAGAGTGAGATTCAGCTCCTAATATGGCGAACTCTGCAGTATATCATTTGAATGTTCTGTCAAAAGCACTTTGATACAATTGTTGTGAGTTTAATTGCAGAAGTGTTACTGAACAAAAGAGTTCCGAATTTGTCTGTTTGCAAAGTCCATTGTATTTTGAAAATCATCCCCTTTGAAAGTCACTGTAATTGTAGCAGAGATTACAGAAGTCAAATGATTGGAAAGTCTATGGTATTTTGAAAGTCACTGTAATTGTTACTGAGATTACACAAGTCAAATGATTGGAAAGTCTATGGTATTTTGAAAGTCACTGTAATTGTAGCAGAGATTACAGAAGTCAAATCATTGGAAAGTCTATGGTATTTTGAAAGTCACAGTAATGGTTACAGAGATTACACAAGTTAAATAATTGCCTTCTCGTAGACTTCTTCACTTTTACGATTGTTTTAGGAATAATTTAGGTTGTATTTTTCTCGTTTCCTTGTAATTCCCCAATGAATAAATCATGTAGTCGTTTAATGAACTCTCAAAGTAGTTCGATACGTTATACTGTAAGTCTTGCAGATTCTATACATGTACTTTTTACTGCATGATAAACTGATCTGTAAATCTCTGTGAGAAGCAAACGATCACGAAAGACTTGAACAGTAATGAATTATTTGTTAGAGAGAGAGAGAGAGAGAGAGAGAGAGAGAGAGAGAGAGAGAGAAAGAGAGAGAGAGAGAGGGGGGAGACAGACAGACATACAGACAGACAGAGACAGGGAGACAGGGAGAGACTTAGAGACAGACAGACAGACAGACAGACAGACAGACAGACAGACAGACAGACAGACAGAGAGCGAGAGAGAGGGATGGAGGGAGGGGACAGACAGACAGACAGACAGACAGACAGACAGACAGACAGACAGACAGATGGGGCTTATGCATACATACATACATACATACATACATACATACATACATACATACATACATACATACATACATACATACATACATACATACATACATAGACTATCATGAATTGTGATCAACTGTTAGATAAATTAAAGATTTCACTCTGATTACAGACGTAACTATGTTAACGTTAAATCCAGGTCATATGTACCCAAAAGTAAATCCTTAAGTTTCACTTAACAAATTTGACAATGTCAAAGGGATGACCTTCAGAATAGTTCAAGTATAAGGTTTATAATTCATCTAGCGTCACCTTAAACCTAAATTGGATTGTGTAGATGGATTTGTGGTTGACTTGTATAAACTGATAATGATCACATAGTGTAAGGGCAGTGAAGCGTACAGGTGAAAATGTAAAAGAACGAGAAATGCATCGCTAGTAAAATCCAGTATCCATGGCTACAGTAAGAGGCGGGTATTACCGACAGACTGGTTTTTGCTTCGCATGAATGGATAACAGAAATGTTTCTGATCACGTAGTAGTAAAACGACGTTGTGATGACTTTTTGTATCGGACAACGTCAGAGATTCTATGTGATGGTGTAGACATTAGTTCCGCTATAAGCTCAGAGTAATCTCCACATCCGGTGTAAGACATCAACGACATAGGCTACACTACCCTTAAAGATCTCCTACATTCACTTGTACAATCAAGTGTTGTATTCTATCGACTTCCGTACTTTCTTCCTTCATTTTACGGTTCTTCGGAAACTAATTGAAAATTGTATTTTAATTATAGGTACATGTTCATACAGCTACCGGTATATTCATTTGTAGCTATCCGGCCACATGTGATTCCTCTCCTTTCAAATTCCACCGTACCTCTATTGAAATAATCTCTTCCGTAGTACTTTTCTTCCCTTCCCTTCCCTTCCCACACCTCCCCTCCCCTCCCCTCCCTTTCTCTTCTCTTCTCTTCTCTTCTCTCCTCTCCTCTCCTCTCCTCTCCTCTCCTCTCCTCTTCTCTTCTCTTCTCTTCTCTTCTCTGCTCTTCTCTTCTCTTCTCTTCTCTTCTCTTCTCTTCTCTTCTCTTCTCTTCTCTTCTCTTCTCTTCTCTTCTCTCCTCTCCTCTCCTCCTCTCCCCTCCTCTCCTCCTCTCCCCTCTCCTCTCATCTCCTCCCTCCCCTCCCTTCCCTCCCCCCTCGTGGTAAGTGAAGACTGTCGTAAATGCATCCCCGACTTCAACATGAGTAAAACTCAATATTAGTCTAAATCGACAAAGCATTAAAAGTTTTATTCGTGAAAAGACATTAAAGTGCGAATATAAATATTATTGAACCAATCACTATTACAATCACATGTCCCGTGCATTCTCGCAAGCCGGGGCATAGTTTTCTGCTGACGCAACAAAAAAAAACCTCTACGCGCGGCCCTCTGTTACCTGCTACCATAAAGGGGCCAGGGATTTACAACGATGGCCCGGTGGCGAGGAGAGGAGACTTGGCTGGCTGGGGAGACTTGGCTGGGGTAATGGGTACAGGTGTACCCTGACGGATTGAAATCACAAGAACAAACGCTACAAAATTTTTTTTTTAAAAATCATATCAAAAGTCTACATTTCACCCTGAAACTAAACTGTCAGATTTCTACATTGTGGCAAAAGGACCAACGTCGACAACCTGGAAGTACGTTCTCGGAAAATGTGAAAATCGGCAACTTGAAAACTACGTTTTCTCAAACATTAGGTCAAAGGTCGTACTGAGGTCAAAGAAGGGGTCAAGTCTCTCCATAATGCTTAAAAAAAAATCAAGAGTCAGAGATCTACATAAGTCGAGAAAGGGGGCTAACACCGCGATACACATATTCATTTACTGTGAGAATACCCCCCCCCCCCGTTACATATATGCAGCCGAGAAAAATAAACTCATTTTCATGCCTACTTTTTTAATTTGCCATAAATCATATTCATACTGCTAAATATTCCACTTTCCATATCGGAATATTTTGAATAAATAGTTTGACCTCATCTGCTGTAAAGAAGTAATATATGATCGTATCTACCATCTATGGATACGACGGTATTTGGTCGCGTGAGGGCGCCTTTGAATGTGGCAATGCATGAAGACTTAGTAAAATGCATCTCGACTCTCCAGCTCGATACGATCATCTTTCCATGATACATGTGATAACGTTACGGTTGGGATTTTACTTGATCGTATAAGTAAATAAGGGGCTTTTAAACTATCAAGTTGTCATGGTTACCATCATCAATCTTTCAAGAGATGGAAAAGTTATCTCTGCTATATTTGTTTCATCTCTAGAGTTAGATATTGACTTACTGTAACATCTTAAATCGTCACTATGGTAACGGTGCACTCTGTAGCAATAGATGCATATGAATGAGTTGATGACGTCATAACAGGGTACACCTAAAATTGCCGTTTACTTCAGTATCGTGTTTGGCATGGTACATTTAAAAATAGTGAGAAAACATAGTAGGATTGTGATATCAAGTATCATTAATCAAAAATAAATACCCATTTTTCATCCATATCATGGTATGATCACATGAAGTGATTTTACTCAACAAATGGCAATCTCACAGGCCAGAGCACACGAGCACATCTTTCTACTGTACTAACAAACGTTTCGGTGTTTCACGACGATGGATAAATATAGGCCTAAAAAGTATGATTTGTCGTTTAATCTTGTACAGGTCGTGTTTATTTTACTTCCTCACCCATTCCGACTAATGTAAAAGAAAATATAGACTATCTCGTTGAAATCATAAATACCGAACTCACATGTGACTACCTGTTGACCAATCACGATCGAGAATATATATCAGAGTGAAAATGTGACGTGTGTTCCATTTCACTGGAATGTGACGTCACAATATATAACAGTACTGAATTGGCCAGTGTGACAACCACACATGTACACAAACAAGTTTATAAACAAAAAGATGAAGAAATGATACAAAATAAGAATAGCCAAATAAGTTCCTTGTGCCATAACGTCACAGAATGACCTCAGCAGGGAAAAAAACAATATGTTTATGTAAGTATTTGAACGTTCAGTATCAAAGTTTCATGGTGGTCCATAGTTTTTGTTGCATTATTTTGGTTAGTTCATATGT
The DNA here is from genome assembly GCF_964340395.1 of Glandiceps talaboti. Lineage (NCBI taxonomy): Eukaryota > Metazoa > Hemichordata > Enteropneusta > Spengelidae > Glandiceps > Glandiceps talaboti. Next base: position 19,062,542 of record NC_135567.1, on the reverse strand, counting down.
TTTATTTATTTATTTATTTATTTATTTATTTATTTATTTATTTATTTATTTATTTAGTTACCTATGTGTATATAGTTTGTATGTATGTATGTATGTATGTATGCATGCATGTATGTATGTATGTATGTATGTATGTATGTATGTATGTATGTATGTATGTATGTATGTATGTATGTATGTATGTATGTATGTATGTATGTGTGTGTGTGTGTGTGTGTGTGTGTGTGTGTGTGTTCGCGTGTGCGCGCGCGCATATGCTGTTGCGTTTCGTGGTCTTGAATGTGTGCTTGCGTGTTTTGAAGTTGCTCTCGGCGGCCTCCTATCCTTATTGGTTGAACGTTGGTCACGTCAAGACACTCACATTTCTTACTAAATACTAAACAATGTATGTGTGACGTTGGTGGCGCTCACTACAATTAAAAATGTAAATGTAGATAATAAAATCTCATTTTATAAAACTCGCCACAACTTCACAGAACGTTGCTGTAACTAAAATATTAGAACTACACTAGCGAGGATACCCACCGTGTACCGGCTTCCGCCTGCATGAGTCGGTGTACTTTGCCGCCTAAATTGGTAATTAATTTCAGCTTAACTTTAGACCCAACAACTGGGGGTGATTAAAATTAGCCTCATTTCAATTCCGAAAGAAAAAACAAGGAATAGATTCAAAAGTAGCCAACATTTAGACTAACATTATACTAGTGAAGAAACACACAGTGTCGGCTTCAGTCGTAGTTTCCCGCCAAAACTGGTTCGATAACAAATTTAAATGTTTCCATTTTGCGCAGAACTTGATTTCCGGTCTAAACTGTACATTGTAACATCTTCGAGTTGATGTGATAAGAATTGACTACATTTTCGACGAAAAAGAAACAAAATAACTAAATTAAAGTGTATGTGGTAAGATATTGGCACATAAAAAACTCAGTGTTGTATAATATGTATTTTAAAGTGGCGCTAAAATGATACGACCATCTTGAAGAGCGGTTACAGTCACCTCATTCGCAGACGACAGTTGCTAGATTTGTTTTCAATTTGACATAATAAACAACATCGAAATGAAATAATGGCGATTACAATGTAAATCTGTTCTCATAAAATATAACAGCGTAGATATCTGTAGAATATAAAGTAATCTATATACGTCACATTATCGCATGAATGAATTTAACACCCTCGTTCGTATAAATCAGATTATAGTTACTTGCATGTACTACACTATATGGTGGATTCCTCTAACATGAATGTACCATACCGTAAACTGAGAACCTATACTACGTGAACCGAGACGTCGAAATCGCGAACGTCATTCACGCTTTCTTTTCGCATAGCGGTGAATTTTTGACGACTAATGACATTTTCCCGCCAAAATTGACGCAATACTCGGAAGCAATGCGTTTTGATACATTTCAACGACTGTTGACTTCAGAAGGGGTTCAGAGGAAAGCTGCTACCAAACTTTCTAAATGTTCAAATTTCAACGACTCTAAAATACATGTACACTAGAGGAAAATCTCGATAATTATGTTCACTTTCCATGAACATTTTTTTGTTTCTGAAAATGAGTTAATTTTGTTGAATCACGTTTATAGCAGAGTAACTTATTGATAAACACAGACAAGTTATCTATGTGGTAAATGATATTGTTCATGTAACTCGTCTCCCCATAAACGGTACGCACCCCCTTCTCTCGGCACCCCCTCCCAGTACATCAAATTCTTTAGACACTTCCTACATCGAGAATCTCCACCTCATACTTTACACAGCCTCCTCCTCTGGGCACAGCCTCCCCAAATGAAAGCATCTGATCCCTCCCTTCCTCCCTACATAGACACGTAGACAGTTTATACACGATAGCAACGTTGCAAATGTTATTTTCATTTTGTTATTCTGTGTTTTTTTTCACAAGGATTTGATAGTTCGTTATCTCAAATCAAGTTTAAACTACGTATAATACCTACAATTATAAGTGAAACGCGTCAGCTGTACGGTACACCTCGATCAATAACGTTAACTGTCGGTAGCAACTGCTGATATCTCCATTTTATAGGCAGTATTGCGGTAAATGAATTATAGTGGTTATCTTCTATCAAAGAGTCAATGATATGATATGATATGATATGATATGATATGATATGATATGATATGATATGATATGATATGATATGATATGATATGATATGATATGGTATGGTATGGTATGGTATGGTATGGTATGGTATGGTATGATATAATTTGATATGATATGATGTGATGTGATGCGATGCGATGCGATGTGATGTGATGTGATATATGATATGATGTGATGTTATGTGATGACGATGCGATGCGATGCGATGCGATACGATACGATGTGATGTGATGACGATGTGATGTGATGTGATGTGATGTGATGTATTACCATTCTAAAATTGGGAGCGTAATCGGAACCACACGATTTTTTCTGCGAATGTTATTTAAATAATAAACTCAAAAGTGACACATATGACTTTTGGGAAAGGTCTCGATTCACATACGTCAGTTTTCTACTTTTCTCTTTATTTTCTTTCTCTGATCTTGGATAACCTCTCTATTTGTAATTTTCCAGTCGTGAGATTTTCTATATTTATCAGCCCCCAAATCCAATTTAATCTCGATGAGATGGAGTTGACGACAACAGAAGTTCCCGTATTTAAATCGATTTGTGTTGTAATGAATATCTTGATGACGTCAAGTCCGAATCGTGCGTTCATTGGTAGTTTTTTAATGACGTCAGTTGCAAAACAGTGTGTTTCATTGGTTATCAGAGTAGTTTTAAGCTTTAACATACACATCCTTTAGCAATTTCATCGGTTTTTGTTTTCTTCGGAAGTACATCCGCCGATTCAAAAAAGTCATTTAGCGTCATTCCGCAGTTATTAACATTTCATTTTTTTCAATAGATTCAATACTCACGAAGTCAATGTCCTAGGGGAACGGTGCTTAATTAAAGACTTCCATAATGAAACCAATTATTTCCTATATTAGAATTATATCTCAAGCTATTAGGACGCAATGCGTTTTATTTTTATATCTACAAAACAATCTGTGTGTGTGAGAGAGAGAGAGAGAGAGAGAGAGAGAGAGAGAGAGAGAGAGAGAGAGAGAGAGAGAGAGAGAGAGAGAGAGAGAGAGAGAGAGAGAGAGAGAGAGAGAGAGAGAGAGAGAGAGAGAGAGAGAGAGAGAGGGAGGTAAGCTTAGAGAGAGAGCACGCTCATTGGAAAATCATTTTCCATATAATGAAATTTTTACTTTGGTAATGTCTGGTCTTTCGTTGTACATGTATTGACTATTCAAATATCACAATAGGGAGGCAATAACTATATATATTCACTGTTGTAAGGAGGGCAATAACTACATATATTCACGGTTGTAAGGAAGGCAATAAGTACACATTTTCACTGTTGCAAGAAAATCAATAAGTACATATATTAACTGACATAAGGACGCCAATAAAGATACACTGTTGTAACCAAGGCAATAAGTACACAATTAACTGTCGTTAAGGAAGGCAATAAGTGTCTATATTCATTGTTGTAAGGAAAGCAAATAAGTTCATATATTTATTTGTCATAAGAAAAGTGATAAGTTTATAATATATATATGCCCCACTGTTGTAGGGCAGACAATAAGTACATATATTCACCGTTGTATTAGTAAGTACTTATATTCACCTGTCATATGAAAGGCAATAAGTATATATATATACATGAAGGCAAGAAGTGCGTATATTTACCATCACAAGGAAGGCAATAACACTACACACATTCACCATTGTAAGGAAGGCATTAAGTATTCACCGCTGTAAAACCGCATCTTTTACGGCAATGCATAGATAGAATTCTGCCGTAAAGAAGACTAAGCTGACTCGACAATGCGTTATAACATTTTTATTGTGTGGGAAATGAAGAGAAAGCGTACACACAGACATCACATTTGAAAACTCTGATGATATATATTTTCATTTCGAAAAAAAAAGTTCTCTCCTTGTTTTGGAAAATATGGCTTTTGGAAATATGTTGACAAATTCTCATCACAAGATATAATACGGATTTTGATTTTTCGGAATTATATATTTCTCTGACTTAGTTCGTCATGGTTCATATAATTTCACATAAACATACACAATGTTTTACGTCACACAGACCAAAGGAATTATCAAATTAATTTACATATTTATTGTGTTCTGATGACGTTTGTATATTTTGATAGCTTTCTCTAGAAACATGTATATCTACTTTCGCGCTAAAATAGTTTTCATGTTTTGTTAGCACCCTCGACCCTCCTTGAATTCATTAAACTTTTTATTATTTTTGTTCTACGTCATATTTTTCGCATGCACAGTCTCTATGTTACATGTTTCATTCATAACTCCGAGAAAGATATGACCTTTCGACTATTTTCGTAAATGTTTGGCGAAGTTTCAATATTCGAACCACAGGTATGCAGCCTGTATGGGAGATGCTCCATTTGTGTGTAGGGCTTCCCCAACTAAACGTAAACGACGTGACGTAAATGGAATGGTCCAATTATTTCATGAGGTTAGGCATCGATAGTATCGAAATGCGTAATCAGACATTTATCTCCACCATGTTCTCTTCTTGTAAAAAATGGCATTATAACTTTAAATAAATATATAAAATATATTGTTACACCCTGTTTATTTTTATTTTTGTTGGCATAGCTTTTGAATCCGTTGGCAGTTTGTCCCTCCGAGAATATTCCACTCCACCCCATAATAAAATGACAATCTTCGTGTCAGAGTGGAAAATTTTCTCATGTCTCATGAATATGTATTTTTTCACGTGCACATTGAACGTTCTGACCAATCAGTGATGAGTATGTACCTTATTTAAATACTGATGCGTGATCATTCACGCCAGAATGTCCTCACGACAAAACTCAAACATTTCCACTCATCCTTCTTTCCAGACGGTACGGGTCGCTTTCAACACATATCTGTAGTGTAGTCCGAGATTTCCTGCAACAATTCTTACCAAAAATGACTGAGGGACGAGTAATAAATTTTGCACCAGGCCCAGCCAAGCTTCCAGAAGCTGTAAGTACTGTTTTTCGTGAATTTTCATACTATTTCATTTTTTGATAGAATTTTTACGGTGGCGTTGTGTACATGCTTGTCGAATCAATCGCTTTGCACTGTTGTGTAGGCATGTTAATCAACCGTACAGTGATCGGCTTGTACGATCGTGTAACTTGGTTCACAAAATAGATTCTTTTGGAAGGGAACACTATATCGAATACACATGTTCGTAAATTGTGTATTTTGATCATGGAGAAGGGATCGGTTTGGGAACGTGAAACGAAAATCGGCACGAGACGTTATGTGTCTCGCCGGTTCCCGATCAGCTGTTGAAAAAGGCGCGCCCTTTCTTGTCATTCATCGTATGATCAACGCGTTGTGGAGACCCAGCATTTTGCTTTGGTAACAAAACATAGCGTGATGCATAAATTTTTCCGGTAAATTGTTAATGGAAACGGGTTACTCATCGTACAAATGGCAATGCTTGACTGCATACGCTGACATCGAATATTTGGTCTTGAGGGTAAAAAATCGTAAGGTAAATTGAAAGTGTTGTCTGAAAGACAATGGATCACGTAGTAATTAATATGCACATGGCAATATGCCTACAATAAAGTACGATTTCCATAAAATTTGGTCAATAAATAGACGTGTCAAGTGTATGTTTGATCAATAAAATAATGAAGATTCGGAGAAGTAAGCGTTACCTGTGATCATGACAATATATCTACCACGACGAGACGTTGGCAACACCGTAGTACCGACGGGGTTATTGAAATTCTGATCGTTGCCTATTCATTACCTAAATTGCTAAAAACGTCCCGTAACTTCACAGTGGCAAGGTTTAATGACAGAAAATAATGTCACTCAGTACATGCAGTTATTTTCAATAATTTCGTCTAATAACAGTATTTGTTTATTTTGTGCCTGACGTGAAGGTGTCTTTACTTAACTGTAAATGCCAATCAATTCATTGCCATACCACGTTTACAGTTTGTGTACTTTCGGATGTTGCATCAGCCAACTACTAAATATACGGAAACCATGGCAAGGGCAAATGGGACGTTTTGTCAGCTCAATATGTTATACGGTGTGTCATTGAAAACAAATGACCCCCTAGAATTGGAGAAATTGAACTAAAGGCATTATTACATATATTTGTTACACAAAATAGCAAGTTTCTCAGTTGTGTACAATTTAAAATTGCCTTTTGCTATAAAGATAATTTGTTTAAAACATACATGTATATAGATAAAAAAGGCAATTTCATTTTAATATAGATATTCGAATAATCTCTATACAAGGCAATAATGTCGAGCGCTCCAAAATACTTGTCAGTTGGAATTCTTTGTCGATGTCACTGTATAACAGCATTAGATAACCTATCCACCTATCACAATAAATTCATAGCAATTAACTGAGAACACTTGAGAAAATACTGGTGGGTAAGTTGACTGAATTTTACAATGGCTTCGTTGGACTTAATTTTGAATTTGAACAAACTGAACCCTTGTCAAAGAGGAGGTAACAAGCATGTACTTTTTACAGAAAAAGGTCAAGTTGTAGTGTTGTGTAACTTTTGGTGGGGGGGGGGGGTGTCTGAAACTTTTGTCATGAGCTCAGATAGTGATAGCATTGAGACAAAAGAAGCCGCCAGATACTGTAATGTCATAAAGCTGGCCCAGGTCTGTGCAAAGCTTTTGAAGTAAGGGATATTAGTCTGGTAGCTATTAAAAAAACTACTTACATAAGTAACTTACATAAGTAAATTACTTTGAAGTCACCTTATTTGGTATTCTGTGAATATGTAACTAGACGAGTGATTGTGTGCAAATTTTTAAGTTTAAAACAATGGTTATGTATAAGTGTTCTAATGATTGTGTGCAAATAGAAATTGACAACGAATCGAAAATGTCACAGGTGACGCAGGTAAAATATCTCCGATATATACATTTGTATATATGTATTCAGTGGCATTAAAATCTACCAGTCTAGAAATGATGGCAAGATTTGAAAACCAAGGACAATTTTCAAGAATATAAATTAATAAATGAATTGATGCAATGAATATAGAAGTTTATTACGAACAGAAAGTACAGATATATAGAAAAAGAAAATGTGGGAGATTTAGTCTTAAACTGGAAAAGTAAGAGGTGTTAAAAAAAGTTTGGGTTTGGTGTCAACTTGGCATGGTCTGGAATTTTGTCATTTCATGTGCGCCAGTTTTTGGTAAATTACATGTATCTCTTCCACCATCAAGTAGAATTTGAGTTTGGATATATCGGTAGAAATTAGAGGTACCTGATGATGTAGACGAGGGTTGGTTTTGTGTAAGTTCTGTGTGTTTTCTGACAGGTTAGTTCAAGAGGACACAAAAAAATAGAACTCCACACTAGTACTACAGCAATGCACAGATCAATCCTGAAAGGTATTCCTGCAGTTGTTCAAATTGGTCACTTAAAAATATTGATATAAACTGTATAAAAAGGTGATAAGTTGAAAAATGCTGCCATCAAATACTTTTATGGTAACATATAATACTTTGATACATTAGTAATAGTGAAGTTACCTTATAAAGTTAGTGGAGTCTTGTGGTGAAGCGAGTACCACTACTTTGATGCATGCTTGATTACATACGACTTATCAGGTGTTGAAAGTTACTGGTCCTTAAAACTTTCTCAGCTGAAGTTTGCTCATTTGAAAGTTCATTATTCACATGAATTTGTGTAGGTTTTTAACCAATTGTTCCGGTACTTTTAATGCTTTCATTTGAAGTAATTTAAATCAGGAACAGTAATAGTTTGCTTGCCAAGGTGCAAGTACCCCTTGCAAGTAAAGTTACCAAGCATTACAGTGAAGGTTTAGTGTTTTGACAAGAATCCTGCATTGTCACTGTAACTTGACGTGGTAGTTTATTCCTCAACATATATATATATAGACTAACTTGGCTATTATTAATTCTTTTTTTAAAAGTGTGAAAACGTTTTTCAGAAAATTGACAGCCCAATGCACTTGTATTTCTACTGTTGCTTGACGTTTCATTAAAATTGAGTAGATTTTCAGTTTTTGATAGCTTTGATCTTGTACACTCGTTAAGTTAATTACACATAAATTGTTAATTTTATAAATTCCATAGCAATAAAATTATGTAACTATGGTACATGTATGAAAAATCACTTTTTCCACTCGAGAAATTTGAGTTTGGATATGTTTAGGTATGGAAAACTCCAACATGAGATTGTGCATGCCTCATTTGAATATGTTAATGTATTCAATAACGGAACTTTAGTGTATAGGAAAATTCCATGGTTCCTGTTTTGTTTGCTCCTGAAAATACATTTATAATTTTTGATGAAATCTTGTCCCTTTCTGAAATTTTCAGTTTGAAATGTTTTTTTTTGGTAGAAAGGAAATATTTGAAAGTAGGAATTTTTTCTTTTCTTACACTTTGTCAAGTAGTGGTTGCAAAGGAAAATTCCGTGTGGGTGCTGGTTGACCCATGACCTCTGTGGATGCTTTCCCTTGGAGACCCACCAGTTCACAAAATTATTTGCTCACCCTTGTAATTCATGTTGAATTAAAAATTACCTTTTGACTTTTAGAATTTAAATTATGAAAATGAATTATGATATGGTGTACCAAATAAGTAGATATGTGGGGTGTGGTTGAATTTGCTGTACTTTTAAATGGAAAGTATTTTCTCATTAGTTCGGGTGGTTTTATTGTTAACAACGCCATTTAAATAGCTCATAGTAATGTTCCAAGTTGAAGTACAAAGGACATTCCCCTTCCCAGACACCATGTTATTCATGTTCCAAGCATAAATGTGAAAAAGTTCAGTCTTGTACCCAGGCATGGTGGGGGGTTCACAGTAATGTCCGTGTCAAACTTTATATGTAAATTTACAAAGTCACATATTGATATTCCTTTGTGCATGTGTAGTTCATGTAGTAGTGATAACTTAGACAGGGTATTAAAGTTAATGATTTAGTTTGAAAGCATTGTGATTCCATACCAAATAACTACGTAATGTGATTGTCTTTATTCTGAAATGAAGATTTATGACATTTTGAGTTTCGTGTACCTTTCAGGTTTGTCATTGATTATCACCACAATTGATTATCATCACATGTTGTCTTGTGATACTGTTAGTTTTGATTTATACATATTTTAGAACCCCCTCGTCTCGTAAAGATTTCGAGAGATTACAAAGTTGTTGCCTTTCCTCCTAAATTGGATAAAAATCCAGATTTCATTTTATGGATTTTTATGGATGTCTGATACAGTGTGCCCTCTATGCGAATTTGATTTGCCACTGATGCACACAATTTCTAGTGAAGCACCAAAATTTGGTGTTCTCCTATCTCTTACTATGTGGTGAGTCACAAGAAATCTTTTTAACTCGCATCAAAATTTGGCTGGTGCGATCACAATCAAGTGTTACTTCAACCAATAACCTTAGTTCTTATGTTATGCTAATATAGCTTCAACCAATAACCTTGGTTCTTATGTTATGCTAAATTTAGATGATATGGTCCCTGGATTAGGGAATGTTTTGTCCTTGTTTAACTTGTGGGACTTTGCCCCCTGTATTCTGCTTTGTCATGCAATAGGAGCATGTTGTAATATGTACAATGTATTGTTATCAGTCTGAAGTGTTAACACAAACATAAAAATGTCTGACTAGAAGACAGATAGACAAGCGACCTTCTTCACTGCGACCTTTATATTGCATCTACCAACTATTAGTTTTACACCCCTACATGTATCTGTAGTTTTCAAGCACTAACAGTAACACACCCAGTTTGCATGTAAAAAGAGGCAGCTATTGTTCAATGAATAATCTGTCCATTGCGACCTTTAAATTGCATTTACCAACTATTAGTTTTACACCCCTACATGCATGTATCTGTGGTTTTCAAGCACTAACAGTAACACACCCAGCTTGCATGTAAAAAGAGGTAGCTATTGTTCAGTGAATAATCTGTCCATTGCGACCTTTAAATTGCAATTACCAACTATTAGTTTTACACCCCTACATGCATGTATCTGTGGTTTTCAAGCACTAACACTAACACACCCAGCCCACCCACCCATTCCCTGCACCAGTGTGCTGTTCTGGGTCAAAATGTTAAAAACTGGTATTTCTTCTGAAACACCACATAGTAAGAGATAGGGGAACATCAAATTTTGGTGTGTCACTAGAAATTGTGTGCATCAGTGGGATGCATCAAATTGGCATAGAGGACACACTAGCCCGTCTACACAGCACTAAAAATCCTACCTGAGGTAGGATTCAGGATAGTTTGAAGCCCGTGTAGATGCAAACGCGGCCTGAAACTGTCCTGACTTGGGACACCTTTGAGAGGTTTCCTGAAACCCTCCTGACTTCGTCCTATGTACAGTCAGGACGGAACGTGCGACATCCACACTGTAACCTTCCTATGTGTAGACACAAATCTATCCTACCTCAGGTAGGACTTGGGACTGCCTCAGGTAGACGACGTACGTGTAGATGGGGCTACTGTCCTGCATCTACTTGCTTTTTGATCCGTGGTTTTCAAACAGATTGTGTCTGTATATGAAAACTTACAACAGACAAGGGGTTAATAGTTCAGTGAAAAGTCAGAGTCTGCAGAGACCTTTATGATAACGCTTAAAATTATACAGTGTGTAGTTACTAGTTACACCCCTAGTTACACATGATTTTCTTTTGTGCCAAAGTATTGAACCATGCCAATCTGTGCTTCAGGACTTATATTTCAGACTCTTCCATTCATTAATGTGGGAATAGTCTGGCTATCACAGTAATACAAGGACACCTATCCTGTGTGTTAAAGGAAATAATGATAGTTCTCAGTTCTGATTGGTCGAGAGTCCATTTTATGGTAATAGGAAAGAATGATGATAGTTCTCATTGGTTGAGAGTCCATTTTATGGTAATAGGAAATAATGATTATAGATTGGTCAAGAGTCCATTTTATGGTAATAGGAAATGATAGTTCTGATTGGTCAATAGTCCATTTTATGGTAATTTATGAAGTTGAGTTTGACAAATGTTCCTGCGTGATTTATGGCAAGTGATGTGTGCAAAAGGTGAAAAGTTGAGTGTTCTGGTGTTATTTTTGAAGTATTGCAACAAGCAAACCATCAAACTATGATTTGTTCCATAGAAACAAGTGACAAAAATAAATAAAAATTAACAACAAAAGGTTTCTTCAGACCTCAGTCGAACTCCTAATCTACAGAAGAAAATAAACAGAAAGCTGAAGGAAGGATAAAGGGGAAAGAATATTTCCAAAACAAACAAACAAACATACGAAGCATCATTATCAGTGTATCCTCTAGTGATAGCCAAATTTTGTTGTGGGTGATGTCAGTATGATAAAAATTGGCATTTCTTGTGAGTCACCACATAGTAAGAGATGGGAGAACACCAAATTTTGGTGTGTCACTAGAAATTGTGTGTGTCCATAGTGTCAAATTGGCACCCTGATCATTATGGACAAACAAAATTGAAAAAAAGTGAAATTAAATAAATAAACTTGCATCCAGTCCATTAAATTGTATTGTCAACTAGAAAGAACAGAAACTGAATTCAATTTTTTTTAGAATATGTGTGAAATTTTCAGTACATGAATGCACAGAGAAAGATCTGCATTTTATCTTCATTTTTATCTTCTTGTATATTTTCTGTTTCCATGCAGGTGCTACTTTGAAATTCATTTTTTTTTCAGAATCAATTATACATGTATGTGTGATGCAGTACATGAATGCACAGAGAGAAAGATCTGCAGTTTATCATCATTTTCATTTTTGTCTTCTTATATTTTATATTTTCTGTTTGCACACAGGTGCTACAAAGGGCTCAAAAGGAGATGCTGAATTACAAGAACACTGGAGTCAGCGTTATGGGTAAATATTTAAACTATTTCATTCTGTGATCCACTAATTTCATGAAATTGTGAAGTCATCACATGACATTAGTCATTAGTCTTCAGGGTGAACAAATCCACTGGTCCTAGGTCTGGGACTAGCGATTTTTTTGGGCAGACCAGGAAATCAAATTTTACATTGTCTGGTCCATTGCGTTTTCTGTTTTTCTTCATACTTATTTTCAACTTAAAAAAGCACAAAAACTTTTTCAGGTGTACTTTTGTAATTGTATTTTCTTCTGAATATCTCCTGTGTCTTCCACAAGAAAAGGATTTTGAATGTTTTTTTACCTGTTTTCCTTATTCAGAACTCAGTCACAGATCAGCAGACTTTGCGAAGATTATGACCATGACAGAAGCAAATCTTAGAGATTTACTGTAAGTACAAAGATATTACATACAAGATTGAAATGTTGTTCTAATCAAGAATTATTTTGAGAGGTAATCAGATCTTTGGGAGTATAGGAAACTACAGAGAGGGATTTGATACACTTTCCAACTTGCAAAACTTTGATTTGATAACCTTTCTTCTTTTTGCAAAGCTTGGATTTGACACTTTTCTTTTTCTGCAAAGCTTGGATTTGATAGCCTTTCCTTTCTTTGCAGATCATAGATTTTGTACCCTTTCCTCTCTGGTCAAAGCTTAGATTTGACATCCTTTCTTTTCTCTACAAAGCTTAGATTTAATAGCCTTTCCTCTCTCTGCAAAGCTTGGATTTGATACTCTTTCTTCTCTCTGCAAAACTTTGATTTGATAACCTTTCTTCTCTCTGCAAAACTTTGATTTGATAACCTTTCTTCTCTCTGCAAAACTTTGATTTAATAACCTTTCTTCTCTCTCTCTGCAAGGCTTAGATTTGGCACTCCCCTCTCTGGTCAAAGCTTAGATTTGACATTCTTTCCTCTCTCTACAAAGCTAAGATTTGATAGCCTTTCCTCTCTCTACAAAGCTAAGATTTGATACCCTTTCCTTTGTAGAGAGAGGAAAGGCTATCGAATCCAAGCTTTGCAGAGCTTGACTGATGCATTGATTAATCAATATTACAGCAATATAATATTTAATATATATGTAAATGTACCCCAATCTGAGAAGGTTAAAGTATTTAATATCAGTTATCAATATCTTTAGATGATTGAAAGTTATAATCGAAGAAAAATTATGAAATGACTTTTACTCTTTCTTTTCTTATCGATTGAAAAGTTTGATTAGTTCAACATATTAAATTCTGATTAGTATGTTTAGTGTTGTTTGATACGATGACAGGTAAGGTTAATCTGAGCCACTGATTTTTATCAAGAATTTTATCAGTAAACCCCAGAAGGGCGGATTTCATGGTTCAGTTACATAGATACAGGGAATTCTGGTAAATTGTGATTGGGTATACCCGAAGGAATGTACATGTAGAAGTTGTGGATGATATGAAGCGAGTTCTGATTGGTTAGGAAAGTAGATCTGTGTTACCTGTATTTTAAATGTAGAAGTCTTGGGTAATGTGAAGTGCTTTATAAGATTTGTTCTGATTGGTTAGGAAAGTAGATCTGTGTTACCTTTATTTTAAATGTAGAAGTCTTGGGTAATGTGAAGTGCTTTATAAGATTTGTTCTGATTGGTTAGGAAAGTAGATCTGTGTTACCTGTATTTTAAATGTAGAAGTCTTGGGTAATGTGAAGTGCTTTATAAGAGTTGTTCTGATTGGTTAGGAAAGTAGATCTGTGTTACCTGTATTTTAGATGTAGAAGTCTTGGGTAATGTGAAGTGGAACATCAGGAGCAAAATCACCACCTCAAACAACTGTTATTTAGTCTACTTCTAGGATGGTCACATATATCGATCTGTTATCAGTGAAACGACAGATGTACATGCAAGTGTACATTTCTCAAAATTGAAAATAAGTAAAACTATATAGATAACAAAAACTATTTGTTACAATCAGAGAATTTGTTTCTATATTTGTATAATACCAGGTAAACTCCTTCATATCACAAGTGGAAGGGAGGGTGGGGGGGGGGGGGTGCATGCAAGGCTTAGTAATATAATGCACAGACAATGTGTTATGGGAAAAATGTACTGCTATTGTCCTTGTTTATTTTGAGGCGTTTTATAATATAGTGGTGGTACAATAGTGTTTGCACACTGTGTTTTTATTTCCACTCTGTTCATGTGTACACTTGTTTGAATACAGGTGATAACATGTTGATAAAAATATATTGATTTTCTAGCTATAATTTTGTGTTTGAGTAATGAAAGAAAAAGTATCAGGTTTCAAATGTACAACAAATATGATTGTAATGTATTCAGGAATTAGACAAGGCAAATGTAGTAAGTCAGGAAATTGTGTATTTCCTTTGTAAATAACAGTAAAAATGTACTAACCTGAACAATGTATATTCACATTGAATTTCCTGTATGCATAGAAGCGTGTTTTATTAACTTACAAGTTAGTCTAGAGGCTATCCGTGGCTTAGAATCTTGGGGGGGGGGGGGGGGGGGGGGGGGGGGGGGGGGGGAGAGGGGTCTTTAGATTCAAAACATGGATAGCCGCTAGACTACATTCCAGCCTGTGTGTCGAACTACTCCGTCAGCTTTTCTCTGTGAAGTTGCTAATGTGTTATTATCTTGTTGAGAGGAGGGGTAGGGTGGGGGGATCTTCATATTCAAAGCCATGGATAGCTGCTAGACCACATGCCTATGTATCAGACTACTTCAACAGCTTTTTACTGTAAATTTGCTAATGTGTTATTACCTTGTGGGTTTGTTTTTGTCTTGTTTAGCACTTTCATGTTCCCACAATAGCGGGAGTCAGTGGTGAAAGGGTTAAGAAATAAAAGAAGAAATTATAATGGAATTGGATTATCTGAAAACAAGTTTTTATGAATCTGTTCAGATCTGCTTTTATTTTTTTATTTTTTTTACAAATCTGTCCCTCTAAACACAATTTGTCTTTTCATGTTTTATCCACAGTGCAATTCCAGAGAACTACAAGCTTCTTTTCCTTCAAGGCGGTGGCACTGGTCAGTTTGCAGCCACAGCTCTAAATTTAATGAACCTCAGAGAAGGAAAGTGTGCTGACTACCTTGTTACCGGTACCTGGTCAGCTAAGGCAGCCAAAGAAGCAGAAAAATACGGCAAAGTCAACAGAGTTCTACCCAAAACAGATAAATACACAAGTAAGTAATTTATTGGTAATCAGAAATGTCTAATATGATGGTGGTAAAGATGTTATTATTTATAGTTTTGCTAACTAGGATTTGCCACCAAAATGACAGTACTGTACAAGATATGTCAATACACTAGTAAGTTGTTTTATATGCTGATTGGGGGAGGGGGGGGGGGGGGTTAAACATCTAACTTGTCCTTGTAGAATTACCATAATTTTGTTTAAAAATTGAAAATGAAAAGTAAATTTCTTTCGAAACTAGTGTTCAAGAGTTGCCATAATTTGTTTAAAACTGCCTGAAAATGAAAAGTAAATTTCTTTTGAAACTAATGTTGCTGAAGAGTAGCCATAATTTGTTAAAAACTGAAAATGAAAAGTGTAAATTTCTTTTGAAACTAATGTTGCTGAAGAGTAGCCATAATTTGTTAAAAACTGAAAATGAAAAGTGTAAATTTCTTTTGAAACTAATGTTGCTGAAGAGTAGCCATAATTTGTTAAAAACTGAAAATGAAAAGTGTAAATTTCTTTTGAAACTAATGTTGACTTCCTGTTGTTACAAAACAGTAGATATCATTACCACAATAATTTTGTTATGTTATTGAAATAATAAGAAAAGTTCTCATTGTTAGAATTCTTACAATCATTTATAAAACCAGACTTTTTGAATAATGCAACAATTTCTTTTTGTTACAAACAAAGTAACTCACATTGGTATCTGAAAAAAAAAATGGATGTGGAATTTGACATGATTTTGTTAAATAACACTGAACAAGAACTATACAATGATTTCATTTTGTTACACACAAAACCACGGGATATCAAAACATTTCCCATAGTGGTATTTGAAAAGAAAATTGACGGTATCGATATAAATTATTCATAGGTATAAATGTGATGGTATTATTTACAACTTTGCCAAAGGTTACATCTGATAAGGTCTTATTTTTAGCTCTATCACTTTCTCATAAAATATTTCGCTAACATGACAAGATTTCTGTTATGATAAGAACTCTCCATAAAAAATGGAACAAGAACTGTCAGAATATGATTTATCTTATTCTCGCTTTAGTTTTGCATATTTTATGTAAATCAGTTAAAAGTTAAAATCATCTGATGGTTACTTCGTAGCAGTTCTATTGACACATTTTTGGGGTGTATTCACTAATTTTTCACGTAGAATGCAGTTGTCGAATTATTTCCTCACCAGATATACAGTGTTTTGCATATTTTATGTAAATCAGTAAAAGTTAAAATCACCTGATGTTTACTTCCGTAGCAGTTCTGTTTACAAATTTTTTGTGTATTCACTAATTTTTCATGCAGGGTGCAGTTGTAGAATTAATTATTTCCTCCTACTGATTGATATGCATTAGTTATCAGACAATTTTACTTTGATTTGCATCAAATACTATGAAATACTGTATGTGCTGGGGCTTTACTGACCGTAGATGTTCTGCTAATAGGGTGAAAGCTAGTCAAAACTTTTGGAACCGATTTGAGTTGAGTTTTGTTGCAATCACCCAGTTCTCATTTAGGTTTTTATAGTCTTGAGTACAATATCAAACAAAAATTCCATCAAATTATGATTGATGTCAATTTTTTACCAATAATAAGACGTTAAAGAGTTGAAGAGATTAATAAAATGGTGATTTGTATGTGATTGGTTGATGGTTGCTAATAGCAACTACTAACGTTGTTAAGAAATCAACCTGTCTATAATTATGATTGATGGCAATGTCATTTTACTTGTCATATGTAACAGAAAATTCCGTTTATTCAAAACAGAAAGTGATGATAACTATTCAGTGGTATTTGATTGATGCATTTACATTTTAATTACCTGTATAGATGTATGTATTGAGAGTTAGATATAATTAGATCTGACGTCAACGTGTTGTAAGTCTAAGCCTAAGAAGATTATGACTCAGGTGTATAGTCAGTGGATATAAAGTTTTTACTAAAGTACATTAATATCGGTGACAGCCAATTTGAAATGCCATTGGCATGCAGCAGTTTCTTATTGTGAGGCAGTGGATATAAAGTTTTTACTAAAGTATACTAATATCGGTGACAACCAATTTGAAATGCCACTGGCATGCAACAGTTTCTTATCATGAGGCAGTGGATATAAAGTTTTTACCCAAGTACACTAATATCGGTGACAGCCAATTTGAAATGCCACTGGCACACAGCAGTTTCTTGTGAGGCTTTGGATATAAAGTTTTTACCCAAGTACATTAATATCGATGACAACCAATTTGAAATGCCACTGGCACACAGCAGTTTGTTATCGTGAGGCAGTGGATATAAAGTTTTTACCAAAGTACATTAATATCGGTGACAACCAATTTGAAATGCCACTGGCACACAGCAGTTTCTTATTGTGAGGCAGTGTATATAAAGTTTTTACCAAAGTACATTAATATCAGTGACAGCCAATTTGAAATGCCACTGGCACAGAGCAGTTTCTTGTCGTGAGGCAGTGTATATAAAGTTTTTACCAAAGTACATTAATATCGGTGACAACCAATTTGAAATGCCACTGGCACACAGCAGTTTCTTGTGAGGCAGTACATGTAAAGTTTTTACCAAAGTACATTAATATCGGTGACAGCAAATTTGAAATGCCACTGGCACAGAGCAGTTTCTTGTCGTGAGGCAGTGTATATAAAGTTTTTACCAAAGTACATTAATATCGGTGACAACCAATTTGAAATGCCACTGGCACACAGCAGTTTCTTGTGAGGCAGTGCATGTAAAGTTTTTACCAAAGTACACTAATATCGGTGACAACCAATTTGAAATGCCACTGGCACACAGCAGTTTCTTGTTGTGGGGCAGTGGATATAAAGTTTTTACCAAAGTACATTAATATCAGTTTGAAGTGTCACTGCCAGACAGAAGTTGTCGTGAGACAGTATATATCAAGTTTAATTTGAGCGACAACCAATTCTAAATGCCATTGACAGACATCAGTTTCTTATCGTGGGTTATCGTGGGGCAGTCTTTTGTTACCCAGGCAACAGAAAAGGAGAAATTTGGTATAACTTGTATAGTTTCCAATACATTGTACAATAATTTAGGTGGGGAAACCATGGTAAAATGACAGAAGAACTCTGGTAGATTTTACCTACTTACCACCCTTAACAAAAACACTGGTAGGAAACCCTGATAAAATGACAGGAGAACTCAGGTAGATTTTACCTACTTACCACCCTTAACAAAATCACTGGTAGGGAACCCTGGTAAAATGACAGGAGAACTCTGGTAGATTTTACCTACTTACCACCCTTAACAAAAACACTGGTAGGGAACCCTGGTAAAATGACTGGGCAACTCAGGTAGATTTTACCTACTTACCACCCTTAACAAAAACACTGGTAGGGAACCCTGGTAAAATGACTGGGCAACTCAGGTAGATTTTACCTACTTACCACCCTTAACAAAAACACTGGTAGTGGAACCCTGGTAAAATGACTGGGCAACTCAGGTAGATTTTACCTACTTACCACCCTTAACAAAAACACTGGTAGGGACCCTGGTAAAATGACTGGGGAACTCAGGTAGATTTTACCTACTTACCACCCTTAACAAAAACACTGGTAGGGAACCCTGGTAAAATGACAGGGGAACTCAAGTAGATTTTACCTACTTACCACCCTTAACAAAAACACCACTTATGAATATTGAATATTTCGAAATTGTCTGAAATGTGATCAATTTTGAAATTTTAAAGATCATATCTACCACAGGATTCGTACTTTTATGATTATGATGTGAAAAGAGAACGTACTGAACGGGTCAAATCTTTCTGAGACAGAATTATTATATAGTACTTTTCTTGTTTCACATCAGTGAATCAGCTTCGCTTGACAGAGACACAAATCGTAGTTCAAGTATTGCCCAGTCCTTTCTTGTTTCACATCAGTGAAATCAGCTTCACTTGACTGAGACACAAATCTTGGTTCAAGTATTGCCCAGTCCTTTCTTGTTTCACATCAGTAAAATCAGCTTTGACTGGATTTAAGTAATTCTCAAGTCCTCCGGATAGTCTGATTGTAAATGGATGTAGATTTCCAGATAGTTTGTCTGGCTGGCGGGAAGGAGTCTGGAATGTTAATGGAATATTACAATTCTTTACTACTGAGGTATGTTAGCTTGATCGGGAGAAAAATTTCCAAAAAAATCTGATGGGTTTCTTAGAGATGTATCGAGTTTTCAAGTACATTTTGAAGGCCACTTGTTGTCGCAAGAGAATTTTTTTTTTTGAATAAATGACAATAGTGTAAAGAAGAGAGTGTGGTAATTATGTAGATGAAATTTGTACTGTTAATATTTGGCTAATGTTATTTAAAAAAAAACAACAACAGATGTAATTTTTGTAACTCTAGCCAGTAAAATAGACTGTGGAGGTCAACAGCTGGTAGTTAATGTAGGTATCGATGTTTGGCTGATGCAATACCTGTATGTAAATATGAACACAGTTACTCTATAACAGAATGGGTGACCAGGAAAAGTATATTTGTAAAAAATCATTAATTCAGACAATGTTAGTATGTCCTCTAAGCCAATTGACACACCACTGACGCACACAATTTCTAGTGATGCACCAAAATTTGATGTTCTCCTATCTCTTACTATGTGGTGAGTGTGCCCTCTAAGCCAATATGACACGCCACTGACGCACACAATTTCTAGTGATGCACCAAAATTTGATGTTCCCCTATCTCTTACTATGTGCTGACTCACAAGAAATGCCAGTTTTTCTCATTTTGACTCGACATCAAAATTTGGCTATCATTAGAGCCTGAGGGCACAATGGACTGTCTGGGGTATCTTTTTTTGTGTGTGTGTTTTAAAGCAGAATACTTACACAAAATAAAGTTGAAAATTCAAAGAAAAAAATGTACAATAAATCATTGGGTACTACTGCATAGTTAAATTGTCAGGCAAAGAAAAAAGTGACTTTAAACAAGATCAAACCACCTTAGATTTGGTTAATTTTGGGACAGATTTTACTGTTGTTTGTGAGTAAAGGTTAGTTGTATAAGCTAAAAAATAAAGACTTATAAAAGATCTTGTATAAATAGTTCGTAATATATTCCATTAACATGTTTGTTCAACATTTTTTAAAACAATTATTGTACATTGTTATTCATATAATTATTATGGTAAATACAAAGTATGAAATGAATTTCACTTCCTGATAAAAACTGGTTATTGTTCATTTTATTTGCATATATAATGAGTAACTTAGGAATAAATGACAAAATTAACCCTGATGCCATGTTTGTACATGTATTAGTTCCTAATTCATTTTGTGCAAAACTAACGACCATAGTAAAGTATCAAGAAATTATATGAAATAGTCTAACTGAATTAAATTGGCCATATGGATGAGGATTGGGTATGTGCAATAAGCTAAAATATGTGGAAATGTTCAATATCAAACATTTTTACACATTTATTTGTCCTTTATATTTAACAAATGAAATTTTGAAAGTTTCTTTTTTATGTGAATATTCAGTTAAAATAATTTAATTGATAAGAAATCCAAATAAAAACTAGAAAAGTGAAGCCAAGAGAGTTTTACGCTTGCAATCAGTTTGTTAGAATTTGATAAATTACAAACTCAGCCCAACTGAAACTGTTATAAGAAGTTTTTTATTTTATGGTGACAATGACATTCAGTTTATTAGAATATGAACTGTAGGTAGGTTGACCAGGATGTGACTTGAAATGGTTATGAAATGTTTTATATAGATAGTTACTTATAAATTGACAGTGTTTTATTTAAGGGCGGTAAGTAGGTAAAATCTACCGGGGTTCCCACATCATTTTACCGGGGTTCCCCACCTAAAATTGACATAATATATTTACTAGTGGATAATGGTTTTAAATATTTAATAGCAGTGAACCATTAAAATTTGATACCTGTCAGATTCTGTGTATACCTGTGTCTTACATATGTCACAGGTGTAGATACGTAATACTCTGTCGTCGATAAAATTGACGAATTGATGTGTTTAATAGCTATAAAACATTAGAAGATGATATCAAGTACTAGAAAATAAATATCGCCACCTTTTATAATCTAGACTCAGGATAAACCTACTCAAAAAAGTCATGACGTTACCTTTACATAGTCTGTGAATTTATGACTGTTTGGTTATTAAAGTGGAAAGATTCTTTGCTATATTCTACTCACTAAAACACACTTAATCATATTTGAGGTATTTGACCATTATCGGTTGTCATTTACTCACTGTTAATGGTTCACTGACGAACTCTTAGAATACAAAAAGGATAAATAAACGTGATAGTACATTAGTCTAGTTCCTACATGTATATGGTATCGTTATGATTAGTTTTAGATCACATTGCCATCAAGAGTAGTAGTAGTACAGTGGATGATGAAATAGCATTTGTGAGTAGACTGAAACATTTCTAAATTGAAGTGATAGAGGGAGAGTCTCATCTTGTCAAAATTATGAGGAGTCTTCTCCCTCCCCCCCCCCCCCCCACCCACCCACCCACCCACACACACACACACACCACCACCACCACCACCACCCACCGCTGGTCTAAAGGCTATCCACTGGGTTTGAATTTGAATGTCTCGTTTGGATATAGATAACTTTAGATTCAAACCAAATGGATAGCCCCCTAGAGTAGTGGGTATAGATAACTTTAGATTCCAACCCAATGGATAGCCCCCTAGAGTAGTGGGTATAGATAACTTAAAATTCCAACCCAATGGATAGCCTTTAGAAAATCTACAAACTCGTGAATCTAACATAACTATGGACTAGATTCATAAAATTACTGATCAGTTTACAGTTACTGCTAGATTTGGTCGTATTCATGTATATCTTGTTGTAACTTAATTATAAGTATTCATTTCACCAGCTGTGCAAGGTGGTATCATTCCATAATAGGATTTTATAAATAATCTAGTTAGTCACGCACATCAGATTCTACCTTGCTGATTACTTACTCTAAATGTCCTTTGTAGTGGAATGATAACATTTATTCATTTATTAAGAGGTATAAAAATGTTGATGTGATGTTCTGTCTGCCTTGCTGCAAACTCACTGTCATGATTTTTAGTGGAATAACATAAGTATCAGTTGTAAAAGAGGTTTGAAAATATTAATGTGACCGTTCTACTTTACTGCAAACTTCACTGTAAATATAAATGTTATTTGAAGTAGTATATTAGCATTCATTTGTACCAGAATCTGAAATATCAAAATGTGAAAGTGAAATAAGTTAAAAACATTTCTTCAAACCTGCACCATGTAGGTTTTCCACTGACAAGTTTGAATGACGTAAAAAGAAATGGAGTTCATAAAACTTGTAAATGTATGAATGAAACATGCTATTAAA
Source organism: Glandiceps talaboti (assembly GCF_964340395.1). Classification (NCBI taxonomy): domain Eukaryota; kingdom Metazoa; phylum Hemichordata; class Enteropneusta; family Spengelidae; genus Glandiceps; species Glandiceps talaboti. The sequence goes on along the minus strand of NC_135567.1, from coordinate 19,039,998 downwards.
AACAGTCAGTTAAATTTATGTCTCTCAAACAATCAGGTTTTTTGTGTAAGTCAGTCCATTGAGCTATCAAAATTGTTATTTCAGTTTTCATTGAAATTTTGACTGGAATGTTCTGTTTGTATTTTGCAGTGATTCCCCCACAAGACACTTGGAATGTCAATCCCGATGCCTCATATATCTATTATTGTGATAACGAGACAGTTCACGGTAAGTAACCCTCTTCTATACCCACTGTAACATCCCCTCCACCTCCCCCCAAAAAAACATTTGGAACATCAATCACAGTGTTTCCTATATTGTGATAAGGAGACCAGTGATGGTAAGTTTCCTGACACTATACACGAGTCCTCTTAATTATGCCGCCTTGACTCAGCAAATCATGCTAATGCTGAGTGAAATGGCCCCCACCATATTGAAAAGTGTTGAAATCAAACACTTGTGCATGTGTCCCCTTCATTCTGTCAATATGTACCCGTGAGTCAGCAAATTTCATGCAACTATTGCTGAGTAGAATGTACCACACTGTATTGAAAAGAGAATTACTTTTTGAAATCAAGCAAGTGTTCCACATGAATATGTACCCATGAGTCAGCATACTTCATGTAACTATTGTTGAGTGAAATGTCCCACACTTTATTCATGTCCATCCTGATGTTATGTAATATATGCAAGATGTGACTGCAGTTTGGAAAGTTGTGTTTGTATGACTAGGCAGATTTCAATACTCTATAGTGTAGAAGTGTGAACATCGCCCTAGTTATCATTACAATAGTCATGTCACTCTATGCAATTGCAGAGCTGTGAAGCACCAATGTATAAATAGGTGATGTCAGATTCTACATGTATGTTTGCTTTCTGTGTGTGACTTGACAAAAATGGCCCAGAAAAATTATTAATTGTATAATTCACTTCTGACTGAAAAAAGAAGATATTTAGAGTCACATTGTTGAAAATTAAATCTTACCAAAGTCAAAATATACTTTTAATGCTGAAATTGTTGATTTTGAAAGTTGAAAATTGGCAAATTCCATGACAATATTGGTGTTTGTGTGCCCTCTAATGGTAGCCAAATTTTGTTGTTGTGAGAACATGAAATTTTGGTGCGTCACTAGAAATTGTGTGCGTCAGCAGCACGTCAGATTGGCTTAGAGGGCACACTGATCGGCGTCCTCATTTCGCTGCGACTGTAAACCAATAACATATATATCACAACTTACATTACAACATTGTGAGGTCAACCAGTGTAACCACATCAAGCAGTTATAAAAACTTTTAACACGTTATATTTTCTGTAAAATGCAATTAAGCACTCAACTCTATAGATAAAGAAGAGTTGACCAGAAACATATGTATCCCACAATTCTAAATATAGCAACTAACAATTAACTCTGTACCGTGACGACTTAAAAAGATACACAGATGCGTCACGAAAAACTGAAATTGAATTGGAAGTCATCTATATGCAAATAACGACTTCTCTTGGTAAGATCTACGTCAGGATATAAATCCCAAGAAGCCGTGACAAATCTTCGTTTGAAAATTAAATCTGCGTTTTTTGAGAATTATTGAGTGTAAATTTTATTGAGTTGGGCCAAGATTTCAGAATAATGCTGTGAATTTATTGAATTGGAAAATAATAGAGTGGTTTATTGGATCACATAAAAAATCAATTTACTTGAATAAATTCATTTATTTGTGTCTTTTGTGTGATTCTTTTCATTTCCTTTTTCACTGACAAACTAGGTAAAGTTCAGTTCAGAAAGTAAACGTATTTGTAGATGTCATTAGAGAGTCTCTTTTTAATAAACACAATAAATTGGTTGTCATAGCGATTTTATTTCCATAATTTGTGCAGTGTTTTCCCGGGAATGTTTTCACAAATAAATTCAGAGCCTCGTAACACATTCTGTAGCTGTTGGTTTTATACTTTGAAAACAACGTCTAGGGAATGGTGAATGTTTAGACACAATTTTTGCCTAAAATGGAGTGGTTTCAAGCGTTATTTTATGAAAAGACTGCCAAGAAATTACATGATTCATTGTCTTTCATAGTTGTTCAGGAAGAAAACTGCCTGAAACTTGAAATTTAAAAAAAAAGGGAGAAGAAGTAAGGAAAAGTGATGTTTTCTCAATGATTTAGTTTGTTACAACACAAAAATATTAAAACTTAGTTCTCAAGTACATACCAGTGTTTACCCATTGTACAAATAAAGTTTATTGGTCTATGCTAGGCAGTCTTGTTCAATTCTCTTCCTTACATTCCAAATTTCTATCTCCCCATCTCCAAATTTCTATCTCCCCATCTCCAAATTTCTAACTCCCCATCTGGAATACAATGTCTTCCTTATAGTCAGTCCACTGTTCTACATTTTTTGCAAAGAAGTTCATTTCATTGACAGTAGTCTGTCGTCAGTCATCAAGTTGTATTCGTGAATTGGGTAACGTCTTTTAAACGACTAGAAAGGTAATTTGTGGAAAATGTGGAGTAGAAATCGGAAACGGCGAAGGAAATGAAAGATATGGTGTAAATACAGGTAGTGAATGTGTTAATAATGTGATAGTTAAATACAATAGTACAGATATTGATCTTAGTATAGTCATATCCGTCTTTCAATGCACACGATTCTTATAGTATAATAACCAAAACCAATTATTGTATTCCATTGATTGCCTTCACTAGTTCATTTATTTTGTGGTGAGTGTACAAATCTGTTCGTCAGGTCTGTCTCTCAATGTATGTGATTCGTATACAGCCAAAATCGATTATTGTATTCCATTGATTGTTTTCACTAGTTCATTTATTTTGTGGTGAGTGTACAAATCTGATGGTCAGGTCTGTCATAAAGTAAGTGACATCGCGATGGGTGGTGTAAAAATATGAAACCACATTATACAAATCTCTCTCTGTAAACCGTCTTAACTTCTAAGTGGCATCGCAATGAGTGGTGTAAAAATATGAAACCATGCTACATCTCTGTAGACCATCTTAACTTCTAAGTGACATCACGATGAATGGTGTAAAAACATGAAACCGCAGTATACAAATCTCTCTCTGTAAACTGTCTTAACTTCTAAGTGGCATCGCAATGAGTGGTGTAAAAACATGAAACCACAGTATACATTGCATCTCTCTGTAGACCATCTTAACTTCTAGGTGACATCACAAGGAGTGGTGTAAAATGATGAAACCACATTAGATCTCTGTAGGTAGTCTTGAAACGCTAGCAGCCGTTAAGTAGTCACGACATCCAGGCAAATGTGTCGGTGTGACGCCAGGTATATGAGATTGAGTAGGGAGTGATAGTGGCAGATTTGTGTTGATGTCGGCATGTTTAGATTTACTTGATAGTGTTTCTACATCTTGCATGTCTTGGATGGAACGCCTACGACTATATGCACTGATAAATGTTTGATACCAGCTGATAATGTAAAACTAGGAGGAGATAAGAATGACTCAGACTCGGAGATGAACATGTTACTTCAGGACATGTTTGGACTGTGCCTGTATTATGTGGACGTTGCAAATGAGATGTGTGTGGATATGGAATTACATGCACAAACTGTTGTACAATGTGTGGGTGTGTTTGAGTTTGACAGTGTTTGTATGTACATGTGTCCACTGTGTGTGTGTGTGCGTGTGCATGTGCGTGTACGTGTACATGGGTGCGAGTGAGTGGCATGGAATATGTGCGTCTACATACATGTGTATAGGTGCGAGTGAGTGGCATGGAATATGTGCGTCTACATACATGTATATAGGTGCGAGTGAGTGTGGCATGGAATGTGTGCATCTACATACATGTATATAGATGCGAGTGAGTGTGGCATGGAATGTGTGCATCTACATACATGTATATACGTGCGAGTGCATGTCACGATGTACCAAATTAGGCAATGACAATGTGTGTGCTAGCAAACTCACAGTATGTGGAGATGTACATCTATATTACCATGTATGCTACCAATATTGCACAGAACACACTCAAGGTATGCTTTTACACTCTCAAAACTGCTGTCTTGGTTCATCTACTGTAAAGTCATTATCTTGAGCCAACTTCTCCTGGGACCTACTCTAAGGAGATCTACTAGACACTCACACAGAACATTCATTAGCCTCCAAGTTGAATCCAACTACCTTGTTAGTATCCTTAAGATTAGTTCCACTGACATCACAGCCGCCAATGTTTGTCTAATGATTTTGCTGTGTCAGCATGTCATTAACTTAGACAACTTTATTTTCCCAGTGGATTGGACTAAACTGTTAATACATGTACATGTTCAGAAATGGGATTCACAGAATATGAATTATAGATGATGCCAATCACAGTTAATAAAATGTAGATACTGAAACTAAGAAAGCTGGGCGAGACTAAACAAAGTGTATACAGAATAGATATTGCAAGTCACAGATGTTTATAAAATGAAAGTGCAGACACACAGAAAGTAATGTGTTATGAAAGTGAAACTCTATGAGTAATAACAACACAGAAATATTTACAATGTTATGGCAATCACTTACTTTGTTTTCTAATTCCATGTTTTATTTTTATTTTGTTTTTCCAGGAATTGAGTTCCCATTCATCCCAGAAACAAATGGCGTTCCAATTGTTTGTGATATGTCCTCCAATATTCTATCAAAACCATTCGATGTAACAAAGGTGAGTATTTTCCTGTATGTAGTCTAACTAGAGAGATGTTTTTCTATGTCTAACTAGATATGATATGGCGTCCAATAATGTTTCCCTTATCTAACATAACGCTGCTCCTGTGGCGACCATCCAACAAATTTCCAAAATTTATTTGGACAAATAACGATATAAAAAAAAAAAACTAGTGATGACATGGCGTCCAAAAATGTTTCCCTGTATCGAACTAGAGATGAGTGTTTAAAACTACCTGCAGGACTTCAACTCCATTTTACATTGTCATGTTTCGCGATGTTCACACCCAACAGAATCCATATATATTTAAATATGTTTGCTGGACGTAAGTGCTATAAAGTAGTGTTTAAAGTCGTCTTAGCATGCACAAGGCACGTTGTCAGTTAAATAGTTTATAAAATCTAAATCTATGCATTGAAAGGAGAGAGGAGAATAAACTAATATTGATTCAGACTGTTTTTCTCTATCCATCCAATCTGTAGATTTCTCGCACGGAAATTAAATTCATGCAGTGAATTGAAGTATTGAAAAAAAACTGTTAAAAAAACGATGCTTTTTAGGAGTAAAAAGAGTTAAAATTTAATATGCTTGTGTTTGCATAGTTCAGTTTGTGTGATTGAAAGGAAGAGCTATTACTTTGATGCAGTTTTTTATAAAGTAGATTATATTTTTAGTACAAGATGTATATTACGTGTTTGATTTTTGAACACATGAACAAAAGTTGCAATAGGGATGACGTGTTGATGTGTTTGTGTGCTTTTTTTGTGGCTGAATATAGTACAGCTAATAAATTTGCTGTATAGGAGATGACATTTCGGTGTGTTTGTGTGGTAAAATGTGATGTAGTTAATAACTTGCTGTAGGGATGATATGTTGGTGTGTTTTGTGCAATTGTAGTAAAATGTGATGCAGCAAAAGGAAGTTGCTGTAGGGATGATATGTCGGTGTGTTTAGTGCAATTGTAAAATATGACGCAGGGAAAGAATTTGCTGTAGGGATGTTAATATGTCGGCATGTTTGTGTACAATTGTTGTGAAATATGACAGGAAAAGGAAGTTGCTGTAGGGATGTTATGTCGGTGTGTTTGTGTACAATTGTTGTAAAATATGACAGCAAAAGGAAGTTGCTGTAGGTATGATGTGTCGGTGTGTTTGTGTACAATTGTTGTAAAATATGACGCAGGAAAGAATTTGCTGTAGGTATGACGCATTATCTGTTTGTCAGTAGAGGTATTGATGGTCAAAAATAAATCGATGACAGAGCTGTTTCACTAAAAATTTCCTGACGTGTATTTGTTTATATCAAAACTGATCACCATGGAAACCTAAAAGCCTTGAAAGTGTTTTCATTATTCTTGGACTGAAAGTAAATTAAAAACTTCTTTGATGGATACATTAATGTGTCAAATTGAGATAATGATTGCTGGTAAACTTCCAACTCTACATTGATGCCAAAACTGTGATTGAACTCTTAATAATAGTTAGATTAAAGAAATTGTCACATCAGTAGCTTTTAATACTAAAATTAAGTCAACACAGCTAATCAATTCTTAGTACGTACAATAACATTTTACCTCATGCGTAGAGGGTCACACATTCCCATATGCGTCTTTAGTAATGCATATGTCGTGCTGGGAGCAAAGTTTTGATGTCGTTCAAAGATATTGTCATATCAGTACCTTTTAATTCTAAAATTAGTCGACACATGTAATCATTTCTCGCTAGCCAACATTTTACCTCATGCTAGAGGATCCAAACAAGGTTGACATATTTTTACATGTGCCTAACGTAATGCATGTGTGTGGCTCTCGGAGCGAAAGTTGTGGTGTCGTTCAAGAATCGAATAATCGTTACTTTTATGACACACTTCGGTGGTAAAATGCTATTTCAGCTAATCAATTTGTGTGTTGCCACCTTTCGATAAATGCAATGACGTTTACAGAGGTTAACAGTTAATTGTATATCCTTGAGGCAAAATTGAAATACCTGCTGTGAAATAATGACTGTTTGTTATACCTATTACGATATAGTTATCAATCAAATTATACATGTATTTGTGTCAGATAGACTTCAATGTTGTAAGTATTCAACGTCAAATGAAAGGCTTGGGTGATTTCAGCAAATGAAACATTTCGTCATAGTGTTGTCATGGCTACAGTGTTATTTATAAACTATCACAAAGTTCATTGTCAATGTGAAGACCTGCGTGATCTCATCAAACAAAACATTCCGTCATAGTGTTGTCATGGCTACGGTTATATACAAGTTGTCAAAAAGCTAGAAGTTTAATCGTCAAAGCAAAGACTTCAACAATTTCATCAAGGAAACATTTCATCACTGTTGTCATGGCAACATTTGCATATAAGCTGTCACAAAGTTGCAAATTCAATGTCAAAATAATCACCTCGATTTAATCAAATTAAACCTTTTTATCATGGTTTTTCATTTCATGGCCATTGTTACGTTGTACGCACAGTGTCAAAAATCAAACTAATGGCCTTGGTGATTTAATAAAATGGAACTTTTCAACATGC
>NC_135567.1:18952805-19027805 GCF_964340395.1 Glandiceps talaboti | reverse complement strand
TTTGTTAAAATATCACATTTCTGTTAAACTATACAGATCCTGTATTCTCCCTTGATAGTAGACCAGGGACTTGGATATTGGATTTGACATACTGTCTTGTTGACAAAATCAAACCAGATTGGCAAGTCTCGGGACTACCTTCACAGGCAGTAAGGGCACAAAGCCTGTTGTAAATTGGGAAACTCCTTTGAGAGACCGAAGGACCACATTGCAAAAACTCTTAGAGAAAAATTGAAACCATCATCTTATTAGAAATATATCCCTTCCAGTGACCAACTAGAGAAGGTGTGCACTACTGGTTATTTCGCCTTTTAAACTAACCTTGGATAAAATAACAAATGCCACAAATAAGTCCCTTGCAGTTGCAACTACAGTGTTTTTGTACCCGGTCTCTTAGCCCTCTGAAATAGCCTTCGGTGAACACAATACACCCTTCCCAGTTGCAACTACAGAGATTGTTTGTATTTGGTCTCGTAGCCCTTCTGTGAGATAACCTGTTGGGGGAAGGGGGGGGGGGGGGTGGCACCACTATCACAACTGCATTCTCCCTAGCTGTAACCGCAGCAGGTGTTTGTTTGTGCAGTGGTCTCGTAGCCCTCCTGTGAAGTAGTAGTCGGGAGAACACCAGATCTAAAGTTTAAAATTTAGCAAGCTGTTATGTTTTCTTGAAAAACCACTTCTGCTCTACATTAATCTCGCATAATTCTTCTATTTATTGGGGAAATTACAATCAAGCATACATCAATACCAAAAAAATTATTTAGATTTATTTAACTATTACTTTGATATCACTATTGATCTGAAATAAGTGTTTAGATAAAAAACAGGGTTGAAACCAATATTGTATTGGTGAAAGGTATACAGTAAACTTATAAAGGAAAGCTACAAAAAAAATGTAATTTTTAGGAAATGGAAATTTCATTAGAAAGCTAAGATCATATCCTTTTCAATTCTGAATTTTAATTTGTGTTGTCACCACCCGATTTTACTCCTTAATGGTATGACCCATAGTCATTAGCCCTGTCTAGACATAGGTCGTCCTACCTAAGTCAGTGCCGAGTCCTACGTTAGGTAGGATAAGTTTGTGTCTACACGCAGGAAGGTTATGTTGTAGATGTCGCGGATTCCCTCCTGACTCCGTCCTGACAGTACATTGGATGAAGTCAGGAGGGTTTTTCGAAACCTCTCAAAGATGTCCTAAGGTTTCAGGACAGGTTTGAGACACATCTACGTCTACACAGGCTTCAAACTCTCCTTAGTCCTGCCTCAGGTAGGATTTTTAGTGCCGTGTAGCTGGGGCTAATGATCTAGGGTCATACCATTGCTAAGGAAATACAGGGTGTGTGGCTTGTTTAGATATCTGGGAGAGGTAATACTTTTTAACGAAGGGGGAGTTGAATGAGTTTTTGACTGTTGCCTTGTTACTCAGAATATTGAAATACGATCTAAGATGGGTAGTAGTTGTCCAACTCCCCCCGTTTAATACATAATAGAATTACCCATCCATGGAAAGCCATTTGGTTCATTCCACTATCGAAAGACTATGGAGGTGTAGCTTAATACTTGTATGTGGTTGGCTGTGTGGTCAGTTGATGGTGGTGTACACACAGGCATATAAAGACACAATAAGGAAACGTTACCATAGCAATGGTGGTGTGTTCATAAACATATCAAGTGATACTGTAATTGTGGATATTGTTACCGCTACAAATTATTGTGATCTTACAGTCTTCATCTGTTACTCAAAGGCAAATTTTGACTAATTACAGGCCATTGTGTTGATGATTGAAACGGCATTTTAGTCACTACCTATTTTTGCGTTTTTGTTTTCCAGCAAAATACACAAAAATCAGTCTTTATCGATAATTTCCAGGTTTACAGTAATAAGGAAACGCCAACACATCAGTGGTGGGTGTGTACACAAGTGTTTAAAGTGGCCATATGGATGAGAATTTGGTATTTATTTTGGATTTTTATTTGATAAAACAGCTTCACTATGTTTTTCTACTTTAAAAAATAAAGCGAAAGAACATATACCAAGTCCATGTTCATAACTCAACACATTGCAAAAAGTGTAAAAAATTTGTTATTGTACATACAATAACAAACATTTTACACATTGTTTAATGTTTTGCAGTTTTTTGAGTTGCGAACATAAACTTGGTATATGTTCTTTCGCTTTATTTTTTCAAGTAGAAAAACATAGTGAAGCTGTTTTATCAAATAGAAATCCAAAATAAATACCAAATTCTCATCCATATGGCCACTTTAAAGTGATAGATAGGACATGCCACCATTGACATCGACAGCCTAAGTACAAGAAATTATTATTAAATAACAGGGTTTTTAAGGGCCTTGATGGTAAAGGGACCCAACAATATTCAAGAATCAAATGTTCATATCTCACTGGCGGACAGTAAAACAATAACCACAACTCCCTAATCAGTCCTGCCGCCAATCTCTGGATCTTGACGTACAGAAATGTCCTGACCAGAAAAAATTCTTTTTTTCTCTTTTGTTTTTTGACATTAATATCTGAAATATCTGAGAATATTTAATGAATTCCAAACAAAGTATATTTAGAACGTTTATGTTAAAAACTACTAGCTGAGAGAACATTTGCTAATTTGCTACCAAATCTTGCACGAGTACTATCTAATTTGCATATTCTAATTACTCGTATCTGATTGGCTAACATGGCATAGACAAAGAAACCAGCCATTGTACATAAAAACGTTAGTTTTGTACGCCCAGATGATTGTAATCAACCAAGATTGTTTATCGCTATAGTTACTGACATTTTCTCTCTCGTTGCTATGCAACCAGATTTTTGCTCATTTTCTTCTCTCATAGGGTACCTTTCATAAGATTCTCTCTCTATTTATCTTTTACGCTAGCCGTGTAAGCTTTTAATTCATTTTCTTATCTTTTTCCTTGCTAATGAAATGTCTTGGACAACAGGTTAGATTTGTGTGGTATCAAAGCAGTTGTTACAATGTGATTGTAGTGTGTGTGACAAAACCCACACAAAAGACCACACACTGTGAATGTAGTTTGTATGGTAAAATCCACATCATGTGAAAACTTGTGCATGGTAAAATCTATGTCGTATAAAACTTAAATTTCAAAACCACATGCTGTTTTTATTTTGTGTGGTAAAATCCACATATGAAGCTTTTGTGTGGTAAAATCCACATGTGAAAACTTGTGTGATAAAAGCCACATGAATAATTGCCAATTTCAAGTGAAGATGTTTGGCAAGTGTACTATATATGTATCCTTTAAAAAAATGCCAATTTTAGTTTCAATATGTGATGATTTAATTACTGTTTTATTTGTAATTATCACAAATTCACATTGGACATAGAAGATCAAACATAGAGAAGCCATACAACATGTGGCCAAATATTTCATCTCAAATCATACCACAAACTCCACACTGGTGATTATTAAAGTGTTTTCATATAACCCCATATATACTGTATGGGACCGTGTGAACAATATCTATGACATGTGGCAAGCATATTTAGAATGGTATTGATATATATGGAGTTATTGTGAAGTGTATATTTTGACAATTCTCATATTTGTTCATGTAACTCCATATATATTGTATGGGACTGTGTGAAAATATCTGCCATATGGCAGGTATATATGGGGTTATTGTGAAATGTATCAAGATATTCTTTGATATAACTCCATATATATTGTATGGGACTGTGTGAAAATATCTATGCCATATGGCAGATATATGGGGTTATTGTGAAGTGTATATTTTGACCATTTCAAGATATTCTTCATGTAACTCCATGTATATTGTATGGGACTGTGTGAAAATATCTATGCCATATGGCAGATATATGGGGTTATTGTGAAGTGTATATTTTGGCCATTTCAAGATATTCTTCATGTAACTCCATATATATTGTATGGGACCATGTGGAAATATCTGTGACATGTGGCAGATATATGGGGTTATTGTGAAGTGTATATTTTGATCATTGTAGAATTATCATCTAGCTGTGATTATAATAAAGATCTAGCCTGATGTCTGAAAATAATTGTGGTACTCAATTTGTACATGTTTGGATTTTGATATGTGCTGTGCGGGTACATCTTTGGGTCGTTTGCCTGTGTGTAGCATACATGTGTGTGCTTGCCAGGGTCTGTTACTAGTGTGGATGTATGTATGTATGTATGTATGTATGTATGTATGTATGTATGTATGTATGTGTGTGTGTGTGTGTGTAAACGGAGATGTGTCGGAGTTATCGGAGCGCCTATATCCACAGCTAGACTTAGTACATAGCCGTGCTAGAGATTGTTAGTGTGGATTTTCAAAGATTTAGATTATGTATTGGAACTATCTTCAAAAGTGAAAACTCTAAATTGCAAGTCAACATTCTGCTTTTAAGTGGTCCACTGTCTACTTTTCCTCTAGCTCTATATGTACTGCTACAGTGTCGTCAAAACCGCTACAGTGGCGGTCGTCAAAACCGCTACAGTGGCGGTCGTCAAAACTGCTACAGTGTTGTCAAAACCACTACAGTCGTCAAAACTGCTACAGTGTCGGTCGTCAAAACTGCTACAGTGTCTTCAAAACCGCTACAGTGTCGGTCGTCAAAATCGCTACAGTGTCAGTCGTCAAAACCGCTACAGTGTCGGTCGTCAAAACTACTATAGTGTCGTCAAAACTGCTACACTGTCGTCTGCTACACTGGAGAGAGAGAGAGAGAGAGAGAGAGAGAGAGAGAGAGAGAGAGAGAGAGAGAGAGAGAGAGAGAGAGAGAGAGGGGGGAATATGAACTAAATGAGGAACATGACAGTTTCGGAGTAACGTGTCAGAGACGTAGACAGTACAGGCTAATGTTCATTTGAATTTCAGGTTAACTGTTTCAGATGGTGTGTAAAAATGCAACGGTACGATCAAAGCTCAATCGTTCCATATCAATGTTTGTGATCTATATATAGCATGTAAGCGTACTTCCAAAGCCAACGATTAGATTCCATGGCCAGTCTCTACGGTACGATCCACACATGTAGAACGGAGAACGGGGAACGGAGAACATTGCGTACGTTGTCCCAAATGAGTTTACTGATAATAGTGTTCATTTTGATAGCGACGTTTTCCTCAAGGGACACAATATCTAATGAGTTCATTGATGGAAACTGTCTTAAATTTCAAAATAATATCAGTGGGAGCAAAAACAACATAATTTTTATAAATACTGTGTTTTAAAATAGATATATTGGTAATATCATTCGTATACACACACACACACACACACACACACACACACACACACACACACACACACACAGCTAGATATATATACATGTACATACATACAATATATGAACTCACCCATGCAAGCGACATTGTGAGTCCCCGGGCCCCTGGTTTTCTGGTCAAGCACTTTTTATGATTATTCATGCAAACTTCCAAGAGCTAATGATTACAGATTACTAGAATGAATACCCAAACAGAAAAGATCATAATTCAAGTCAGTTTAGTATTTAAGAGGATATGTCCTATGTATTCATTGATGTGTGTATGTTTCTGCATAAATCGCATTATTTCGTGTACAGTCCCAATGATTTACGTCTCAGAAAATATTGTTTATGCTCACCGATGAGGGCGCTAGACTTTACCTCATGAAAAAGGAAAGGTGAGTAAAGTGAATGTGTAGTGACAATACGACTTTTAGTTCATCGGATGACAGTGAAGACGAGTATCGACTAGTTTAATGTACTGACATGTAATCAGTTAACGACTTTATACAATATATGCTGGAAGGTTTCGTTGTATTGAACAATGGAGGAGCCATAGGGAAAAGGAACCCTTGCATAATATCGACACTGATCACCCGCGAGGACGAGAATTTAATGACACGCCTTCGGAGCGTTAGCTCGCGACATTTACGGCTCCTGATACGCTCCGACAGAAACTCTAACCAGCCGTCATCACAGTTAGAAGCCGGTGTCTGCAAGGTTTGGAACAATTCCTTTTAAAATGGTTAAATCGTTTACCACTGTACATGTGGATCTGACTGTGATCACTCTCCTGGACATCCGACTGGGGAATAACATAATTGCCATGACAACGTAAAGATGACTTGTGCAGTGAAGAAGTAGGTAACGATCTCCATATTTCTACGAAGGTGGTTGAACTCTGAACGCACAAATTTAAAAGTTATACTTTTCTGTCTCTGATCTTTTACACATGCAATATCTCTGTCCATCTGCGATTCTATCTTGTCTGTCTGTCTATCTTGTCTGTCTGTCTGTCTGTCTGTCTGTCTGTCTGTCTGTCTGTCTGTCTGTCTGTCTGTCTGTCCATCCATGGAAGTATAACCCACAATATACTTCCACGGCAGGTCGCGGTCCGTCTGTCCATCACACTTTTCAAGGCCTTCCCCCTCACAACCCTAATTTTTTCGCGACCCCTCCCCTCTGCACACCCCGACCCTGCCGTAAATTCTGCTCGTTGCCTAATGGCGCGAAACAAGTGGACGATTATGGCGCGAAAGAAGTCGACGATTCAAGTCGTGATTGTAGTAAATTATCTGGCTACTTCTAACAGGATAAAGATTGTTACTTAATATACAATTTAGCATAGTAATGTCCAATTTACAAACGACTTCACAAAATAATCACAAAAACTGAAAATATTCGATTGAAAAAGGATGAACTTAGTAAATTTCAATTTATAATCGATCATGTGCGTTTTACAGAGTGTGAGGGATAGAGAAAAAGAGTAATTTAGTCGTTGTGTCTGGAAATGATAGCGTTAGTATGTATATATAGTTTATAAGCCAACGACCCTAAACATATTTTCACATACAAGAAGGTAAGATACAATTACTTCTATAGCTGTTCTTGCCAGCTTTGGTTACTTTTTTGGGGTGGGGTGGGGTGGGGTGGGGTTGGGGGAGAGGGGTGGGAGGACACAAACACTTGTGACCCAAGCTGTTTCAGAATGTGGTGAATTAACGATATTTGGCGTACTTTGCCAATTATATCGCGAAAGAGTGAATAAACATGGGTTTCGAGATCCAGGACATTGAAATTCCATGAACACGGAAGAGTGAAATATTTATCATTCTCATTGCTTGGAATTACGCGGTCCTTGAAACCCGTGATATGTCACCCCTTTTCACATACTATCGGCTAAATACGTCAATTTAACGCAATTACATTCTGAAAAATACCTCGCTCGGGACGAAAGTGTCTGGGAAGGGAAGCTAACACGTCGTGTAATTTATACAAGAGGTTGAGTATCGCACACGATTATAGGGCCAGTGACAGCCTTGTAATGTATCGTACTTGCATCCTAATGCGCTATACTACAACATACACTCTCGAGTTCTCCCAGCAGATCAGAGTTTAGTCTCCCAGTAGATTTAGTCTCCCGGTAGAGTTAGTCAAAAACACGGTAAATGCACAGATTATTCCAATGGGTCTCTGACAGCACAATAGACCATGTTTCGTTAATTAGATGGATTCATCACCGTCTGTAAACAGATCACAAGGTTGTTTTATCGCTGACAAGAAGCAATGTTATACCACAGGGGACAAGAAGCAATGTTATACCACAGGGGACAAGAAGCAATGTTATACCACAGGGGACAAGAAGCAATGTTATACCACAGGGGACAAGAAGCAATGTTATACCACAGGGGACGAAAACAGATATATGTGAAGATAAGCTGGATTTTACATTTTTCTGTCAATCCTGCTCTTATTATATGAGTTAGACGGCGAATGTGTACAAAAAGGGCAGATGTGATGTGGCAGTGTAAATAACACAAATATATAGATTGATTGATTGACTAATTGATTGATTGATTGATTAGGTAGTAATTAGTTAATTTGTAATGAGTGAGTTTCCACAATGACGAATATCTCAGTCTACTTGAAACCACAGGGGCACGTATTATTGCTTAGATTAGTTTTCTTAAGGAAAATATCATATGAATCCTGTATCAATCTCTATTTTAGTAGAAATATAAAACATTCCTCACAGGAAGGAAATTATAGTCAAAACGTTGTTATATTTAGCCTGTAGAGCAGGAAAATAACAATCTAAGAAATACTACACACCCCTATGCTTGCAAACTAGTTGAAGCATGCAATCGTAGCATATTTTATTGATGTATCTCATGTCATATCGTCAACACAAACTTAAACCAAACAAAAGCTACAGTTGTTGCAGCAAGCTACACATTTTTGCGAAATTTCTAAAATATTTTAGTTTTGAATCACTCGGATTAGTGATACTGTTGTATATTTTTCATACCTTCGAATAATTTCATTCACTGTACAGAGTTCTCACCGATGGCTGTCAGTTGTCGAAACGTTGGAATTCACTTATTTCTCTGTAACAAGCGCCACCAACGTCCGAGTGTGTATTTCTTTCGTGCAGGGTATACACACTTGTGGGTGGGAAAATGCCATATCACAAAGATGTGTTTTTATTTTACTAATTTGTGGAAACAAAAGTCAATATTTTATTAAGTAATTAGTGAAATATAGTCTGAGAATAAAAAGTGTTAAGATACATGTAGAAGGGTGAATCTATTTGTATTTGTTATTTTAACCCCCGATGCTCCTTGGGAAGTGAGAGTGTTGATATCATACTGGTAGGTCTTTGCCAGAAGTGTCTCAAGACGTCCAGTGTAATATATATATATATATATATGAATATATAGTCAAAAGGTTTGTTATATATAGTCTGTAGACCTGGAAAACAACAATTTATGAAATATTACACGGCCATATATATAAAATAAGGCATTACGTTATCGGCTATAAACCATGTATTAGCATTTGTTGTTGTTGTTGTTGTTGTTGTTGTTGTTGTTGTAAAATGTAGTCATAACATTAATTTAATGAGCAAGACGTGAAGTTAGGTAGAGTTCAGGTCAGAAAGGTGATATTTATCACTGCAATTCATACCGTATAGATATGATGACATCACGTTATCTTCTACAAACCATATATCAACATTCCATACATTCACAACATTTCACATGTGCATACTTGCACCCAAACGTGTTAGAGACCATGCCGATGTACAGGAATAAATATATTATATTTAGAATTACAAATAGATTTAAAATCATTTCTGTGTTCTTTTACACAATTAGCATCATTTACATACATTGGATACATTATTGGATTAGAAAAATGACACAGATCTGTCTGTCTGTCTGTCTATCGATCTATCTCAGTATCTGTCTGTTCTTCTCAGCTAACTGTCTGTCTACTTGACCACCACCGGTACCACCACCACCGGTACCACCACCACCGCCACCGGTACCACCACCATCCCGACCACCACCACCACCACCACCACTCAGTGACCACCACCACCACCACCACCACCGGTACCACCACCACCACTACCACCACCACCACTCAGTGACCACCACCACCACCACCACCACCACCACCACCACCACCACCACCACCATGTAAATAGTTAGAGATACACAAGTTTACTTCACTTTGTTTAATATTCAACCGGCATGGCGGGGTTAATCTCAATACCTACCTGTTAGTATTACCCCATTCACTAAAACCACATGTTTAACCTTGCGTTGTCGCATCACGTGATAGCAGACGTATTCGTGCGGGTTTGTCGACGTTCTTGAGAAGTGCAAGTTTCTACCATGACGATGTTTTATGATGTCAAGG
Source organism: Glandiceps talaboti (assembly GCF_964340395.1). Taxonomy (NCBI): domain Eukaryota; kingdom Metazoa; phylum Hemichordata; class Enteropneusta; family Spengelidae; genus Glandiceps; species Glandiceps talaboti. The sequence continues at coordinate 19,018,106 of NC_135567.1, read as the reverse complement.
GCTTGGGACGGCCTAGTAAAGTGGGCGTGGTTACAAAAATCGTCTGATAAATTTACAAGTAACTGTTGACTGTACGCAGGACTGTTATGTGCGTAAATAATTTATGCAGCCGGTCCAGCTGACTTTGGTGATGGGTCACTTGCGGTCGGCGTACTTTATATCATTACGCAAAAGTAGTTCTCTTCCGTATTTACAAAATAATGGCGTTTATCGTCATGAAATTTGAATTTACGGTTAAAATCGGTGAATTTTACAATTTTGGAATTTTAGGTAAGGTTTAAAATGTATAAAGACAGCTTTACGGCATGATGATATTGCACATTTGGCGGATTGCGAAATTGTTTTTGTTGTGCGTTACTCGGTCCTGGCTAGCATCGTTTTGTAAAGGTGACCCCGGACCTGGATGTTAGTCGTGTGTGTGATAGACGCCAACAAAACAGACGGAATTTGACAGATTTTACGGTAGGTAAGCATTGAAATGTCATTTTATGGAATCTACGTATTGTTTTAAATCATAACTGACCACAGTTTATATGAGAGGCAATTTCAACTCGTAAAATTGACATTTACCGAGATCATATTCTGGTTCAACGACTTGTACTTGTCGCCAAGTTCCCCTTGATAATCAAAAGTGTGCAGACGACATTGTTCAGCGGATGTTCTACGATAATTTAGCAAATATTCATAGGCCACTTTCGAAATACTCGAGAAAGACAATTCAACATATGGTATTAGTGCAGTTGCTGAAAAGAGTATTTTTACCGGAAAAAACATTTTTCTGAAAAAATATATTTTTATACAACGCCGGTGGGAGTGTGTCGAGAATGGCGTGTGAAGATATACCACCTGACCTCGCCATGACCTTGAGTGTCTCGATAATGGTCTTCGAACATTTTTTTTGAGGATACTTGAAAAAATTCTCAAGAATTTTTAAGCGAAATATATTCAAGGTACATATGTTTATTTCGTAATGAGTGGTATTTTTGATAGACAAGTTATATTGATTATGTATTAACAGACAACATGGTCGGCTGTAAGTGCAGTATGTGTAGTGCAGTGTGAGTTCTAAATCTTATACACGCACGTAGTGTATGCAGTGTAAAATATAACAAAAGTTAAAAAAAAATCAAATGTCGAACAGAAATAATAAGATTGGAGGAATGAATAACACTTTATGAAAATTTTGTCACTATTTTTATTTAAATGTGGGCATAGGGTTGTGATATTAAATGTGGAAGTGAAAAATTATTGTAGGGGGAACGGGCAGCACTATTGTAGCTGGCGTTAACTTTACTCCCCCACCCCTCATGTTGAAACACACACACACACACACGCACACACACACACACGCACGCACGCACACCCATACACACATACACACACATGCAACAAAGATAGTAGACAATTAATATAACACTCTGTGTATTCTTAGTCTCGTAGTGGTAGTTAAGTAATATAATAAACTATATTTTTTGCAATAACTTGCATACATACATGTACATACAGGCACAATGTTTCTTACATGTAATGCAGTTAGAATGACATGCACTAATGACTGCACATACCTCCATGTATATGTATCACCAACTAAATCTCAGATATTCAAAATGAAAAAAATTAACATGTTTTATGTAATATAGACTCCCCAATGGAATGATCAGACAGCCATCTGTTATCATTCTTTAATAAGTCATGCAGAGGGCTCAAATTAACTATTAGGCTTTGTAGTGAATTTCAGTCAAATTTATCGACGTGAACGGTTTCAGGTACAATTTGTCATTGATTTCCATTGGTCTAATAAGCTTCATTACATGGTGTGTATAATATAGGCCAGCATGATACACTGACTAAGAACTGTTTGCATAGTAACATTTTATTACAGGAGTGTACACAACTATGAATCTCTCAAACTACAGATAAAATACTAAGATATGAAAAATTATCAACTACCTCATTTTATATCTTGTGTCAATTACACACACAGAGACGCACATTCATACACACACATGTACACACACATACATATACACACACATACACACATACATACACACATACATACACACATACACATGTACATACACACACGCACATTCACAAACAGTATACATACACATATACATGCATACACCCAGACACAGACACACACAGACACACAGACACACACACACACACACACACACACACACACACACACACATACATATGCACACATACACACCAGAGTAACACACATGCATACACATATAGTGCAACATTATGTATTTGGTAGTCAAGATACAATATTTGGTAGTCTGTATGCCATATTTGGTAGTCTATGCCATATTTGGTAGTCTGTATGTCATATTTGGTAGTCTATGTCATATTTGGTAGTCTGTATATCATATTTGGTAGTCTGTATGTCATATTTGGTAGTCTGTATGCCATATTTGGTAGTCTATGTCATATTTGGTAGTCTGTATGTCATTTGGTAGTCTGTATGTCATATTTGGTAGTCTATGTCATATTTGGTAGTCTGTATATCATATTTGGTAGTCTGTATATCATATTTGGTAGTCTGTATGTCATATTTGGTAGTCTTTATGCCATATTTGGTAGTCTGTATATCGTATTTGGTAGTCTATGCCATATTTGGTAGTCTGTATGCCGTATTTGGTACTAGTCTGTATGTCATATTTGGTAGTCTGTATGTCATATTTGGTAGTCTGTATGTCATATTTGGTAGTCTATGCCATATTTGGTAGTCTGTATGCCATATTTTGTAGTCTGTATGTCATATTTGGTAGTCTGTATGTCATATTTGGTAGTCTATGCCATATTTGGTAGTCTGTATGCCATATTTTGTAGTCTGTCATATTTGGTAGTCTGTATGCCATATTTGGTAGTCTGTATGTCATATTTGGTAGTCTGTATGCCATATTTGGTAGTCTGTATATCATATTTGGTAGTCTGTATGCCATATTTGGTAGTCTGTATATCATATTTGGTAGTCTGTATGCCATATTTGGTAGTCTGTATGCCATATTTGTTAGTCTGTATGCCATATTTGGTAGTCTGTATGTCATATTTGGTAGTCTGTATGTCATATTTGGTCGTCTGTATTCCATATTTGGTAGTCTGTATGTCATATTTGGTAGTCTGTATGTCATATTTGGTAGTCTGTATGCCATATTTGGTAGTCTGTATGCCATATTTGGTAGTCTGTATGTCATATTTGGTAGTCGGTATGCCATATTTGGTAGTCTGTATGCCATATTTGGTAGTCTGTATGCCATATTTGGTAGTCTGTATGCCCTTGACTACTGTAGTTCTTTTCAAGCCCTGCAGTGAAAAAGAATAAAGGTAGTAATTAGTATGTGTGCGTGTAGTATTCAATATCCGATTTGAAAGATGCACAGATGTTATGAAAATATTTAAAAATTGGACAGGTGTTCTAAACAAATATCATATTTGATATAATCTGTGATTTATCAGTTTATTTGTTATTATTTATTATTAGTTCAGAGAAGGCTGTCATTCATTACTTGGTGTGTATGGTATAGACCACCATATTAATTTATGATTAGAAATTTGATAAATTTTTGATGTCTTGGTACATGTATGTGCAATGAATAATGTGTATATAGATTGGTTGGTGTGCACTCTCCTGTAATACAAGTTACAATGCAGACAACCCCGGTTTTTTAGTATATGCTGAACTGTTTGTGTGCTACTGTATGTGTCACTGTGTGTGTGTGGGGTGGGGATAGGGTAAGGGGAGTTATTGCCCGGTATTACTTGGCAATAAGAATTCTTGGTATCTTATCTGTAGATTGAAATATTCATGGTTGTGTACACTCCTGTAATGAAATGTTACGATGCAAACAGTTCTTAGTCAGTATACAGCAATGTGATTAGACTGTCGACAGTCGTTCGTGCCTTTTTGCTACGTTTTATCTAAAACTAAAGTCGTTGCCTCGCTCCGATCCGTAGCAATACTATAACCACATACTGATCAGTGAGTGCCTTCGAGTCGACACTCACAGTTCATGCCTTCGGCAATCGCAGTTCCTATCAGTATGCATTATCCAGTGCTATGGAGCAAGGCGACGACTTTGATTTAGATGAAACGTAGCAAAAAAAGGCACGAACGACTGTCGACAGTCTACGATGTGACTTGTGGATCGCTAAATCTTTCAGTGTTACACACTGTGTATATTATAAGTGACAGCAATGCAATGTGTGGAGTGCTATAATGTCTACAAATCTGTCAGTCTGGTACACTAGTGTTTACATGTACATGTGTATTGTGTGTGTGTGTTGTGACCTGCAATAAAGATTACATTGGATACTTAGTACAAGTCAAATAAATCTAGCGTTTCAACCAGTCTAGGTGAAGGCTGTAAAATGGTCTACTAGTGAAAATATCTAAGCTTACAGTGAAATTGTGTAGGAGTGAAAATATCACCGTGAGATTGTCTTGTGTGAAAATTTGTTTGTTTTTCACCAAATGATGCCGAGATGTCATAATAAAGCATTCTCGCATGCCAGAGTTATTATTTCTACCACTATATTTTGAAATATGGGAGGCTCGTTAAGAATGTTGCCGTAAAACAGGCCGTGGTTTGCGACGATGTAATGAAGTTAAACTGATGATGCATGGAGCTAGACTAAAGTTGGATACATTTTCTAACCATTAAAGGCATGAACTCAATAAAACATTTCAACCATGTAATGGAATTAATGTTGTCATGTATGGCATTTGAGATGATATGTTGATGTACGTGATTTGTCTGTCTGTGTAGACTAAGTTGGCTAGATTTCAAAATATTGGACCTTGTTGTCACGTTAGAATGTAAAAATAGATATTGAAGAAAGATTAATATTCAACAATGAGAGAACCTAGACAACCTTAGACAGTATTGATAGAATATTTCTGTCTGTCTGTCTGTCTGTCTCTCTCTAGTCTAGTCTTGTCTTGTCTAGATTTCAAAGTACTCTACAGACTAGGATGAATTTTAGACAATATGGAAGTGTAGATGTATGACTCTGTCTTGATGGCTGTCTATATATATCTATCTGTCTGTCTGTCTGTCTGTCTGTCTGTCTGTCTGTCTGTCTGTCTGTCTGTCTGTCTGTCTGTCTGTCTGTCTGTCTGTCTGTCTGTCTGTCTCTGTCTGACTGTCTGACTGTCTGTCTGTCTGTCTGTCTGTCTGTCTGTCTGTCTGTCTGTCTGTCTGTCTGTCTCTGTCTGTAGTCTGGATGCCAGCTGTGGTCTAAATCGTAATGATACTGTGTAGGAACTAGACTAGTCTGTCTGTGTCTGTCTGGTCTAGTCTTGTCTAGATTTCAAAGTATTGGTACAGATTAGGATGAATTTTAGACAATATGGAAGTGTAGATGTATGACTGTCTGTCTGTCTGTCTGTCTGTCTGTCTGTCTGTCTGTCTGTCTGTCTGTCTGTCTGTCTGTTTGGCTGTCTGTGTCTGTCAGTCTTTCTGGCTGTCTGTCTATAGTCTGGGCTAGTCTTGTTTGGCTTGTATTTGACCATTCTGTCAAATTAAAATACAAAATTAATGTTGTACAAATTAAAAAAATCTTTCTAATGATGATGGCTCGATGATGATGATGATGATGATGGTGACGGTGGTGATGGTGGTTGATATATGATAACAGGATTGAAATTACACTTTTGACACATTCAGTGTGAGTAATTCTAATAAGGTCTTGAACTCATAATATTAGTGTAGTACCAGTAGCGAAAATTTAGAATTCATACAAGCAGTTCTACAGAGTACCATAATTACAATGGGGTTTTCTGGAATTAATTGTATAGAATGTGTTTATAGATATTATGGAATAGTATTGATGGCAGAGAGTTGACGTAATTCAACACCTCGATAGATATATACTGGTATGGGTTGATTTGTTGTAAATTCTACTTAGAGATTATTAGTAATTAACCTTTACACATTTCCGAGTGTCCACGCTGTGCATACTGAATACGTAGAATAAGACAACTTCTATTTTAGAAATACTGTATTCCTTTTTCTTATACTAACAAAGTCAATTTGCTCTCAACACCACACTTAATTGGCCTTTTTACATTGCGATTGGTGATTCTACTTTGCTGTCTTTCTATAGACTAGCCTGTCTATATATCGGATCTGTGATTTTACGTCCTCGTCTCACTATCCTGTTTATATCACAATCTGTGATTTTACGTCGTCATCTCACTGACCACTTGTAATGTAAAGAGGCTACTTGTTAATAAATTAATAGATCAACTGGTAGGGTTGTTTTGGTTATAAATTCTGTCAACATTGTCAGTAATTAACCCTTGTACATGTATTCTAGTTCCCCAGAATTCATCCTGACTACAGAGCATATAGTCTGTTAGATATAGACTTTCATGCCACACTATCAGCCTAGCCAGATAGTACTGCACAACGCGATGTTCAATTTATCTTATAGTCTATACAGCATACAGGACACTTATATTATTGTCATAGGACAGCAGGTGTGAACAAATCATTTTGTGAACTGGTGGTCCCCGGACCAGTGCCTTGAAAAATCCAGTGGTCCTACTGAAAGAATTAGTGGTCCAAGTTCCCACTAATGTGAAACATTAAATCTTGCCTATGAATCTGTATATTCAGACGACTTTTTAACATAGTTATTAACAGTAAAGGTACTGGTCCGACGGACCAGACAAGCTGAAATTTGTGTGGTCCGCCCAAAAAAATCGCTAGTCCCGGACCCAGGACTAGTGGATTTGTTCACTCCTTGGACAGCATGTATTCCCCGACTACACTTTGTACTTTTGCTGATTACTGAAAAGCACATTTGCTCTCCAATTTCCTGTCTGCTGTGCATAATTATACTATTAGTATATTATTATAATCTATAACATTATTAATTTGCAACATTATTAATTTTCCTCAGTAGTGAAAAACTGACTTCACCTCCCTCCCTTCTGATTAATAAAATTGTGTGCTAATTCTACAGTTCACTCTGCATGTTCACACAGTGACTTGTGTGTAAGTGCTTCCTGGACATTGTGCCCTCTAATGGTAGCCAAATTTTGTTACGAGTCAAAATGAGAAAAATTGACATTTCTTGTGAGTCGCCACATAGTAAGAGATGGGAGAACACCAAATTTTGGTACGACACTAGAAATTGTGTGCGTCAGTGGCACGTCAAATTGGCTTAGAGGGTACACTCACCACATAGTAAGAGATAGGGGAACACCAAATTTTGGTACGACACTAGAAATTGTGTGTGTCAGTGGCACGTCAAATTGGCTTAGAGGGTACACTCACCACATAGTAAGAGATAGGGGAACACCAAATTTTGGTGCATCACTAGAAATTGTGTGCGTCAGTGGCGTGTCAAATTAACTTAGTTAGAGGGCACACTCACCACATAGTAAGAGATAGGAGAACACCAAATTTTGGTGTATCACTAGAAATTGTGTGCGTCAGTGGTACGTCAAATTGGCTAAGAGGGTACACTCACCACATAGTAAGAGATAGGGGAACACCAAATTTTGGTACGACACTAGAAATTGTGTGTCAGTGGCACGTCAAATTGGCTTAGAGGGCACACTCACCACATAGTAAGAGATAGGAGAACACCAAATTTTGGTGCATCACTAGAAATTGTGTGCGTCAGTGATGTGTCAAATTGGCTTAGAGGGCACACTCACCACATAGTAAGAGATAGGAGAACACCAAATTTTGGTGCATCACTAGAAATTGTGTGCGTCAGTGGCAAGTCAAATTGGCTTAGTTAGAGGGCACACTCACCACATAGTAAGAGATAGGGGAACACCAAATTTTGGTGCATCACTAGAAATTGTGTGTGTCAGTGGCATGTCAAATTAGCTTAGTTAGAGGACACACTCTTCCTGGATGATATGAACAAGTCTCAAGTTGAGATATCATGTGAAATATATTAATGTAAGTAACATGTCAGAGTGATTTACACTTCTTTCTCAAGTTTTGTCTGTAAATGACGCACTACATTTGTTTACATGTGTGTGTGTGTATATATTAAATGCATACATGTATACATACATACATACATACATACATACATACACACACACATATATACATATATACATACATACATACATACATACATACATACATACATACATACATATATACATATATACATACATACATACATACATACATACATACATACATAGATACATACATACATACATACATACATACATACATACATACATACATACATACATACATAGATACATACATGTACAGACAGACATACATACATACATACATATATACATACATGTATACATACATACATGTATAGACAGACAGATCATGCAGATAAACAGACATATATGCATACAATATGCTTTGTACATACAGGGTTAGAGAGAGAGGTGAGAAAATCGATTAAAATTGACAGTTTTAATACCATAATCTTATAAACCTAAAGAGACCGGAGGCACTTAGGTAGATTTTGGCCTCTAAATTACGTCTTAAAATACCTCCACTTTAAATGTAGCTATGCAGGTCTACAAAGGAAATTAGTGTTTGCATATATGTGTCAGGTAAATGTTCAGGACAATTAACTAGGTGGTTGCTATGGAGATGAACTCTGACCTCTATGTAAGGAGGACCAGAGGTCATTGATTGTATTGGATGAGTACTATGCATTACATGTTAATTTGACAGCAAGCATTAGTACATGACATACATCTCTGTGAAGAACTGAGAAATAAATCTAGTTGGGTGTGCTGTTCGCTTGGTTAAGATTGATTCGTCACATTGTTCTCAAAACTAAAGCTTGAAACCTGATAGTTGTTCTTTGATTTCCATCGTAATCAAATTTAAGTACAATGTATGGTATAAATACTGAGTTCTATTCAGGGTTTACTTTTGTTGTTTTGTCTAGACTAGTGTTCCTGTTTCTTATTGAAATGCCCGGTTGTTTCAACTTTAAATAATGAAGGATTGTTACGTAAGCTGAGATTTTAGAACCATCAAATCATTTTGTATAACCTTGTAGAGTGATAGATATTTTGTGTTGTTGTTTTGTCCAACCTGACAGTGACAGAATAACAGAAAATTACTATCAATTTGTTATTTTGTACAACATGCCAGAATAACAGATATTTTGTACAACCTGCCAGAATATTAACAGATATTTTGTGTTGGTATTTGGTGTTGGTGTTGTTGTTGTTTATTTTGTGACCAAATAACTATTATTTCATCATGTTATTGTGCAGCAGTGTGTTGTAATCACTTCTGTGTTGTTATTTTGTAGGACAGCATCCCAGTGATACAAGATGAGCCTCTCACCAGGAAAGAAGCCTTCAACAATCCATCCAAGTTCTGCTACCTTGGATGAGTTGGATGAACAAGGAGGAAGCCATTTCCATCAAAAACAACAACTACGTCAGTTAGCTGCTGCCAAGGCGTTCACTTTCTTGGATCATTTGTGCAAGTTGGATATTTACATCCCACCTGCTAATGTACGTAATACTGGTATCATCTGTACTATTGGTAAGTACAACATTTCATATATGTAGTGGGCAATTTACCAACGCACACCATGCACACGCACACACACACACACACACACACACACACACACACACACACACACACACACACACACACACACACACACAGACATACACACACAGACACAGACACACACACATACACACAACACAGACACACACACAGACACAGACACACACACACACACACACACACACACACACACACACACACACACAGTGACATGCTGACAAGTTACAAAATACATTCATACACACATTTACAACTTGAATACATGTATTTACATCCCACCTGCTAATGTATGTAACACTGGTATCATCTGTACTATTGTTGGTAAGTACAACATTTCAGAGACCCACTGCGTAATTTACATCCCCCCCTCCTTTCCCACCCCTCCCCTTCCCATGTACACAGTGCGACTTGCTTACACAAGTTACAAATACACTCATACACACTTCTAATTCAAGTATGAAGAGTTGACTTCATATATAGGACAGCAAGATAATTAGCATATCATCATGTGACAGAACGACAGAATGATAGCTTAGAAATGTGAGCTATCTGGTAGAGGAGGGTACTTGTACTATTTGCTGTGTGGTGTGTGCCCCCATCACGTATATCAGGGTTTTGATAGCGTGCTGTACTCTAACCTTTGATTGTAGTAATTAGTTGTGAGTTATATTCCTCAACAAGACAATTAGCACAGATCATGATATGAAAGTGTGATAGCCTAGAAGCATTGGCTATCTGGCAGAGGGGAAGGGTGATACTTATATGTATTTACATGTATATACTTAATGTTCTATTCACTGTGTGGTGTATGGTCATGCTGTGAAAGCATGATTGATAGCCTAGAAACATTGCCTATCTGGCAGACGGGAAGGGTGATACATGTATGCATTTATATACCTTGTACTATTCACAGTGTGGTGCATGCCCCTTTCTTTATCACTTATATCAGCGTATTGAAAGAGTACAGTGCTAACCTTTGATTGTAGTAATTAGTTACGAGTTGTTGCTCAACAAAACAAACATATGACATGAACGCATGATAGCTTATAGAAGCATTGCCTATCTCAGAAAGCAGAGGAGGGGTGATACTTGTATACATTTACATGTATATACTTAATGTACTATTCACTGTATGGTGTATATGCGGCATGATGTGAAAGCATGATAGCTTAGAAACATTGCCTATCTGGCAGAGGAAGGGTGATACTTGTATGCATATTTACATACCTTATATACCATTCACAGTGTGGTGAACCTTTTGAAATTTCCTATTAGGCCAAAAAAAAGGAGAAAAATCTGGTTCTGGTCAGGGTAAACTTTCTAAAGTGGTTTGACGATGCAAGTTTTTTTTTTTTCTAAATATTTTTTTTTTTGCAAATTAGTAAATACACATTTTTTTGACACTTTACGTACTCTGTTCTATCATATTTATCTCTTGAAAAACTTCCTTTTTCTTCGAAGCAGTTTAGGCTTTGTATTTAAGCAATCTTGGCATGTATGCATTTATATTATCTTGTTACAGGAACCATTCACTGTGGGGTGAATGTCCTTTCAACTTACCGTATCACTTAATATATCTGGGTTATGATAGAGTACAGTACTGTAACCTTTCATTATAGATATGACAAACTCTTTTATGAATTATTGGCTTCAAATGTAGGAAGGGTAACAAGATAACCAAACATGATATGAGAGCATGATAGCTTAGAAACAGTGTGCCCTCTAAGCCAATTTGATGTGCCACTGACACACACAATTTCTAGTGACACACCAAAATTTGGTGTTCTCCTATCTCTTACTATGTGGTGAGTGTGCCCTCTAAGCCAATTTGACGTGCCACTGATGCACACAATTTCTAGTGACACACCAAAAATTTGGTGTTCCCCTATCTATTACTATGTGGTGAGTAACAAGAAATGCAATATTTCTAATTTTGACTCGCAACAAAATTTGACTATCACTAGAGGGCACACTGCTTAGAAATATTCGTGTCGAGGCTATCCATGGCATGAATCTGATACTCCTTGCCTCTAAATCAAGGAATGTTTGATATCTGGCTCCTCATGCTGGCTGAACAGATATACTGTAAACCAGGCAATTTTCACTAAAAACTCATTTTCACAAATTTCGCTAGAAAACAAAAATGAAGAAATAAAGTAATACAAATAATATATCTGATAAGAGTTCACGGTATATTTAAAGGTATATTATCTGCAACGAGGACTATTTTTTTACTATTTTTGTTCTTTTTTTCAATATGATTTTAATAAATGGAAACCAAGTTAAACGTGTTAACAACTAGAATGTTTACACTAGCTACTTTGATTTATATAAAAGGCAACCCCATTATGTCTATCAGAGATGAATAAGCTTCAAGGACATCTCTGGCTCTGTACCCGCATGAAACATGTATATGTGTACATTGTACTCTTCTCTCAGCTTTAGGGTGTCTGTATAGCATTTGTTGACATTTCTCATGACCCAAGCAACCCTGTATTTATGGAATCTTGCTGAAAACTATTTACAATGGCACCCTCTATGGCCACACAGGAAAAAAGTCACAACATTCAATAACTTAAGACTCAGGAGTAAGATTAATAGTTAAATGTAGGATAAAAATGTGATGCTTGTAGTGTTGGGATAGGAGTGGGGGATAGGGATAGGGGTAGGATAGGAGTGGGGTAGGGATAGGGGTGGGAGTGGGGTAGGATAGGAGTGGGGGTATGATAGGAGTGGGGGTATGATAGGAGTGGGGGTATGATAGGAGTGGGGTATGATAGGAGTGGGGTAGGGGTGGGGGTAGGGGTGGGAGTGGGGTAGGGATAGGAGTGGGAGTGATGGTAGGGATGTGGGTAGAGACGAGTGGGGGATAGGGACGGGGATAGGGATATGGTGGGGTAGGGGTAGGGATGGGAGTGGGGGTAGGGGTGGGGTAGTGGCATGTCAAATTGGTTAGAGGACACACTGGCCCTTAGAGGACACACTGGCCCTTAGAGGACACACTGGCCCTTAGAGGACACACTGGCCCTTAGAGGACACACTGGCCCTTATGCATGTTATAATCGAGGTTAACAGACATTGTTATTCTGTTCTCTACAGGACCAGCTTCTCGTGAAGTGGGCAAATTAGAGGAAATGATATCAAGTGGTATGAATATTGCACGTCTTAACTTCTCTCATGGTACTCATGAAGTAAGTAAACAATTTCTATTCTGTGATATCTGTTTTCCATTTATATCATGTCTTCGCAGATCAGTGCCCTCTAGTGACAGTCAAATTTTGCTGTTTTGGGTCAAAGTGATAAAAACTGGCATTTCTTGTGAGTCACCCACCACATAGTAAGAAATAGGGGAACACCAAATTTTGTCACTGCAGTCTTTACATGTCTGTCTCTGTCTCTGTCTCTGTCTCTGTCTCTGTCTCTGTCACTGTCTCTGTTTCTGTATGTCTCTGTCTCTGTCTCTCTCTGTCTCTGTCTGTCTCTGTCTCTGTCTCTGTCTCTGTCTCTCTTTCTGCCTGTCTGTGTCTGTGTCTGTCTGTGTCTGACTGTGTGTCTGTGTCTGTGTCTGTCTGTCTGTCTGTCGCTGTCTGTTTCTGTCTGACTCTCTGCCTCTCTCTGTTTCTGTCTCTGCACATGTCTCTGTCTCTGTCTCCGCCTCTGTTTCTCTCTGTCTCTGTCTCCGTCTCTGTCTCCGTCTCCGTCTCCGTCTCTGTCTCTGTCTGTCTCTGTCTCCGTCACCATCTCCGTCTCCGTCTCTCTCTGTCTCTGTCTCCGTCTCCGTCTCCGTCTCTGTCTCTGTCTGTCTCTGTCTCCGTCACCATCTCCGTCTCCGTCTCTCTCTGTCTCTGTCTCCGCCTCCGTCTCCGTCTCTGTCTGTCTCTGTCTCCGTCTGTCTGTCTCTGTCTCCGTCTCCGTCTCCATCTCCGTCTCCGTCTCTCTCTGTCTCCGTCTCCATCTCCGTCTCCGTCTCTCTCTGTCTCCGTCTCCATCTCCATCTCCGTCTCTCTCTGTCTCCATCTCCGTCTCCGTCTCCGTCTCTGTCTGTCTCTGTCTCTACATGTCTCTGTCTCTGTTCATTGTAGTTACAAATGTTCCCAACCTTTTAGTATTTACAAATGATTTATCCTGAAAAGCAAGGTACCTTAGATAAATAGAGGCTGGTGTGTACTTTCTTCCATTGCCATACAGGCCTCTTGTTATTTGTATGATAACCTTTGATATTTACAAATGATGATGATTTGCAGTATAGGAAAAACAGGGTACATTCACTTTTGTGATCACAATGCCTGTAGTTACAATATGTACCAGTAAGTATAAACCTTTGGTATTTACAAGATTAGGGAAAAGTAGGTACATGAAGAAGCTGACATTCACTGTCTCTGGCTCTGTGACTTGTACTGACTAAATGATGTACACTTAGTCTGTAAGGTACGGCGTGATGGGGCGCCCTAACACATCAATCAACCTCTTTCACAGAGTAGGCTGGTGAGGGTGTAGCGACATGGTGTATCTTACAGTCTAGTACTAGTAGTACATGTACATACATGAAAAGACTAATTTCCACTAATTACCAGACTGGTACATTGTGTTTATGTACAAGAAGACATTTTTTGGTGGGCAGTTTCAGTTCCCAAGTAATAAAGTTTTTCTTTTTTTTTCTTTTTCAGTACCATGAGCAAACAATTAAGAACATTCGAGAAGCCGGTGAACGGTTTCAGTTCCCCCGTAATGTTGGTATCGCGTTAGATACCAAGGGACCTGAAATCCGAACTGGTTTGCTGAAAGGGGTAAGGACGTCTCACTTTGTAACGTATCGTATTAGTCAAAGGTAACTTGATGTGACAACATCATCATCCAGAAATCGGCAACCGAATTGTCACAGAATTATGGGAAATTAGTGACGCAGAAAAAAAAAACGCTATTCTGTATGTTATGTGTAACAATTGAAGTTGCTACAGTGTAGGAGGGTGTCAAATAAGATTTATAGATAATGTCAAAATTAAAAGACTAAATATTGGCAAATAGTTTCAGTGTTAAAATTCTCAACAAAACTTTATTTCATCAATCAACAGTTCAACAAAATATCAGTCTTCCATTATTTCGACGACTAACAGTCTAACCTAAATTGATAAGGGAAACTATAGCTGTAGAAACTGATAAGGGGAACTATAAACTATAAACTGTAACATTCTGTAGAAATTGAAGGGGGAACTAAATTGATAGGGGGAACTATAGGTGTACGTGTAGAAACTGATAAGGGGAACTATAAACTATATCATTCTATAGAAACTGAAGGGGGAACTATAGATATGAAAACTGGAGGGCCAGACTATATCTAGAAATATAAAGGGTGAACTATAGCTATGCAAACTGAAAGGGGTGAACTACATCTGTAGAAACTGAAAGGGTGAACTATGCAAACTGAAGAGGGGAACTATATCTGTAGAAACCAAAATGGGGAACTATAGTTGTAGGAACTGATAGGATGAACTATATCTGTAGAAACTGAAAGGGTTTACTGTATCGTAGAAACCGAAATGGGGAACTATATCTGTAGAAACCGAAATTGGGGAACTATAGTTGTAGGAACTGATAGGGAGTACTATATTGTAATTTGGTAGAAACTGAAAGGGGAACTTTGTAGCAACTGAAATTGCACAGAAACATACAGCATAGCTATAGAATGCTAAAAAGCTGGCTTCCTGCATGTAAATTTCCCTTTATACATGTATACAATACATGTATATTTTACATGACTTGCGTACATGTCAATTTTTTTACTTGCATTTTGACTTTCTCTAACCCTTGTCAATGGAGTACTCTGCTCTTTGTAATTGGAATACTACTTGTTATTGGAGTACCACTTGTTTTCCAGTCAAGTGTTTTATGAGGCACTCAGATTTCTAGAAATTTAATGCTTGGTATTTTATGTTTGATATTTGAGTTTATGGAACAGACAACTGGTCAACTATGAATATGATGAACAAATGTTCATTTTGAACAAAAATACACCATGAAATAACCAAACAAGTCAGATAACTGAAGTAGTCATATTGATGATCATTAGTTCAGATTGGCGAACATTTCAAATTATCGAACTGTCCACATAAGTCATTAGTTCAGATTGGCAAACATTTCAAATTATCGAATTGTCCACATAAGTCATTAGTTCAGATTGGCAAACATTTCAAATTATCGAATTGTCCACATAAGTCATTAGTTCAGATTGGCAAACATTTCAAATTATCGAACTGTCCTCATAAATAAATTGTTTATGTTATCAAAACTTCAAGTGAGAAAAAAAAACCAGTTTTAATCAGCGAATAATTCAGATAGCAAACGACTCAAGAGATGAAATTATGACAAATAAACAAAACTGTTCAGACATCTTAACAGTTCTGTAGCAGTTTAAGTGTGAATCATATATACTGTCGGGAAAACAATGTGTTTATAAGAAGAATGCAGAGTAAGTGTCCATTCTCTAGGGTGCAAGAGAAAGTCAAAATAAATAGTAATTTAGTATCAGTGTGCCTTCTAATAAAAGAAAAATGTTTGACATCGGACAAAAATGATAAAAAGAAAATGAACTGACATGTACATGTACTGTCTGTAAGATATGACATCCGTGCTGCAGTATCAGCCAGTACTGTGGTTAAGAGCTTGATAGGGCTGAGCAACATGATTTATCTTACAGTCTAGTACATGTAGTGAGGTGTAGGGACACTGAAGTTAATGCCTCATGAATCTGATTAAAATCCGTTGTTGTGAATATGGCTCAATTTCTTTATTTATTGCTATTCCTTGGTTTATTGTCAATATCTTTTTGATTTTATTCTGAAGTGAGTGCCTTGAAAAAAGTTCTTCTCGAGAACGTGCTCACTCCTGGAACAACAAAAGTGACAAAAATAAATAAATAAATTCAAAAATAAAGAAAGGAAATAGAGATCATTAAAGAAATGGAGCTGTGTTCCCACATCAGATTTTAGTCAGATTGATGCATCAGAGGAAATTCCTGTGCATCAAGAGCATATCACATTTAGTGAGACGTCTTATGGATGAGTAGGATATCAAATTAGAAGGCGCACTGATCAACGCTGTACATGGAGTTTAATCTGACATCAGTCTGATTAAAATCCGATGTAGTGTACACATCACGATTTCTTTTTGGCTGTTACATTTATTGTCGTTTGTTCTTCTGTGAGTGCTCGTTACATACATAACACCATAAGCATTCCCGTACCAAATCTCGTACTTACAAGTAGCCAATCAGAATCTGTCTTACAATATATATATATACTCAACATTTGAAATTGAAAGAAAGAGAACCACCAAACAATAACGATTAATTAATACTTTTGTCTGTGCGCTGTGCTTTTCGAACAGAGCCCTCTGAAGAACTGTACCGGTATGTTTCAGTGCATTACATGTTCTCATTTTTATAGTGAATTCACTTAGTGCTTAGATTTGGTAGTGGAACGCCTATGGTGTTGTGCCAGATGTATGTAATGAGTGCTCACAAAAGACTAAATGACAGTAAACGTAACAGCCAAAAAGAAATCATGTGTACAGTACATCGGATTTTAATCAGATTGATCTAACATCGAATAGCCAATAATGTATACATCTCTGTAAGTTACCTTGCCAAGTAAAGCTGACTCTATCTAATGTATACAATCTCTCTACTATATATTATTTTGTAATGTCTTCTTCTCTTTTATGCTAAAAGCACCAATGAATGTCACTTTGGTATATTTCTTCTATTTCTATGCCTACCTACCGTGGCTAAATTATCAACTGCATGTACTTGCATGTTGTCTTGCTAAATATAACTTGCTGTCTTCCTTTTCCTGTATGTTGTGTCTGTATATATGTTGAGTATATTGAGAGACTTCTACACAAAATATCAATCAGGAAGAAATATTTTACGATGAGGACAAGGGAGTGAATTAAGTGTAAGAAAATGAGGCATGGGTTTGAAATTTAGAATCTTTTTATTTGGAAAATGAAAGTAATTGAATGGGTTTGAAATATAGATATATTTATTTGGAAAAACCAATTATTTTAATTTTGAAAATGGAATGTATTGATTGGGAAAAGATTCAAAAGAACAATTCACAAAAAATTACACATTGGACAAAAAATGTTACGAACTTAAAAGATAATTATATGAAAGGAAAATGAGAATACTGAAAAAACTTATTTTAATTCTCATGAGACATGAGTTAAAAAAGTTGTAAGTGTTGTAGGTATGTACTTACACAAGTTACAGTACAATTTACTCTTGAATTACGAGTTAAGACTAAAGATTAGTTAACTATAAAACTAAATAATATGTGCATTATGTAAATGACATGCAAATGATATGTAAATATGTAAGTTGCAGTTAATCATAAACTAAATATGTAAATGTAAATGACATGCAAATATATGCAAATATAATGCAAAATATATACAAATTAAAGCAAATGATATGTAAATATGGAAGTTACATTTTATCATAAACTAAATGTGTAAATGACATGCAAATGGTATGCAAATATAATGCAAAATGTATACAAATTAATGCAAATGATATGTAAATGATATGTAAATAATTAAAAAACACTATATGCATTGTCATAAATTCCATACTTTTCATAATATTTATCATGCAATATATTAGGTGTTATCAATTTTCATTTTGGTGTGTATCTGTGTTCATTACTGTCATTTTACTCCACAAATAACATTTTCATGACACTAAGAGTTGTTTTCACTACTTACTAAAATTCTATTTTGATAATTAAAACCACTCATGCCAAGCGATAGACATATAAGCAGTAGATTTTAAAATGATAAGTAAAACATCCAGATGGGTGTTTTTAAATATATTTACTGTAAGCGTAAATATAGACCAGTTGGCACTAATTTTAACAGCCATAGAACTTAGATGAATAGTAGATTCTCTTTCAGTCCTCGGAGCTTCACATCACTAAAATTAACCCTTTCAGGACTAGAAACTTTCCCGCCAAAATTTTTGAACAAAAATTCTTGTTTCTCTGTAATTTTTGGAAAAAGATCAACTTTATTTTAGACCAGAATTCAAGAAATATTACTTCCCAATGAAGTAATATTCTTAAATTTTAGAAAATGTTCTTGCAATCAAGTTTCTATTTATGCCAATGTCGTCTCTAGGAATGAAAGGGTTTAAAGGAGTTGTTTTGTATGTTAAGACTAAAGATTAAAGGATTGTCGGTGGCCGAGCGGTTAGCTCGTACGCCTCTTACCTCGTACGCCTCTTACCTCAGCAGTCTGGGTTCGAACCCGCCTGGTGTCGGCTGGGTTTGATTTAGAATTTAACCATGCAGGTCTGTATGTAAGAAGGGTGATGCTCAGTTTGACCCTGCCGAACAATGCAGGTTTTCCCCGGGCACTCCGGTTTCCTCCTGCTTCTTCAACACTAGGGCAACAAATTTCCACATTTATTTGGGCGAATAAAGATTATTAAAAAAAAAATGTACCGATATCATGTACTGCATAATATATTAGGGTTGTTGGTGGCCGAGTGGTTAAACCACTTGCCTCTTACCGGTTCGAACCCCATTCAGGGTTTGATTAAATTCACCATGCTGTAAGTAAGAGTGTTGTTCAGTTTGACTCTACCGAACAATGCAGGTTTTCCCCGGTACTCTGGTTTCCTCCTGCATTAACACTGAACCCATGAGGGATGGCCCTCACTGGACTTCTTTGGAGACAAGTGTTTATATGCTTAAAGAACTATCCAGTATAAATAAAGATTATTATTATAACAAGGATATCCTTGTACTGTGCGCCCACATTGAAGCTCGATCTGTGCAAACACACGTCAACAAATGGTTAGCCCAATGTGATCGATATATGATGTACCGTACAAGGATATTCCTGTACAATTATAAAGTAGTATAAATGGTTAGCCCAATGTGATCGATATATGATGTACCGTACAAGGATATTCTAGTACAATTATAAAGTAGTATAAATGGTTAGCCCAATGTGATCGATATATGATGTACAGTACAAGGATATTCCTGTACAATTATACAGTAGTATTTGTCATGTGCTGTTGATCATTTTAGCAACACCAAGACATAACGGTATTCCTTTTCAATTTTATAGTCGTATTGGGCAATAAAGTAATCTAATTCAATCTAATCTAATCTAATCTAATCTAATCTAATCTAATCTAATCGATATCAGTACATACAAAACAACTCCTTTAATTTTGGTGATGTGAAGCTCCGAGGACTGTAAAAGAGTCTAAGATTAATACCAGTAGATGTAATTTAGATTGATTTAATGTTAATATTAGTTCCTCAGAACGGTGCTAGCTATCACATGTTTTAAAATAAAATTATGCACTATATTACAATGAAAACATTTTCACTTGAAACCAAATATTGTCTGGCATTACAAAATTTTTACAATCGTATTTTTCATCATCTGGCTTAACATTTCTGTTATTAGTTTGGTAAACTGTTCATTACACTGATAATAAACCTGCTGGATGATAATATTTCATATTAAAGGAAATGTAGCTATTTTATTTGATAAAAGAGTCTGACAATAAAATGTACGTAGAGCAGAGTAAGATTTGTATCAGCCAGCTAAAATGTAGCAATATATGATAAAGTGAAATTTTTTGTCAAGCCAAACAACCTTCTGTAGCAATGTTAGTGTGAGATTTTTGTCACAGCAGACAACATTTGGTTTTCATTGTAAGTTTAGAGAATAGAAGAAATTGTAGTTGTCATCACTAGAGGGCGCTATATATTATTGAGAAAGGTTGCTTAGCTGTAACTGTAAAGTGATAGTGTTGTACACATACATGTATGTATAGGGCGCTATATTATATTTGTAGACATAGAATAATGCAAGACTTGTAGTTGCCATCACTAGAGGGCGCTATACTATATTTCTAGACATAGAATAAGGCAAAACTTCTATAAAAGTGATATTATCAGAGATGCATATGTATACCCTAAAGGTGACCACGTGGGAAAGTTATAACCAACTGATAATGAGATTATTAGTTCCTCTGCCTGTATCAAACTTATTATATCGTTACATTATAGCCAACACTAATCTAAATAGTTTTTTTTCACATGACCATAGAGAAAGGGTCGTTCTATTGACATGATTTTATCATTTTGGAATGTTATGATGTATATGTCGTGTGTTGTTAGCTCTGCTTACTATGGTAGACTGGATAGTGATTAGGAATTCTAGCTTGCTTAGATGTCAAAACCCCTTTACCCAGATTGCTTCCCTGCTCTTTCCACCAAAGCTGCAATTTTCCTCACTTGGGGTGCCCTCTCATGACATGTGTTGATAATGACTGTTCAGTTTGGTAACCGGAATATGATATATCTATAACTTTTAAGACTTTTAAGTAACCATCCCTAATCCTATGGAATACTCCTCATTTTAATATAATAGTTCTTACAGGTAAACTTACAAATTTGACTCACTAAAATTCCAATAAAATTACTTTAAATAAATTTGCATGAAAATGAGATCAAACTAAAAAGTTGACAAACCGTTTGAAGATCAAAATGCTTGAAATAAAAGTATTCCATAGTGTTCTTTATTAATTTGGTGTCGAAGGAGTAACTGGTAGCAATTTTTTTGCACCTAGCAAACTTTTACTGCATTACAGCTTGCCACTTTAATGATCTCTTTGTGACCGTGTGGGTGTTCCTGGAGTCTTACAAAAAAAAAGACTTCACTCAGACCAAGAATGTCAAGTCTCTTCAGACTTCAAAATCTTAGCTCAATTTGGAAGCCAATAAAAATGTAAATGAAAATATAAAATTGTTTTTGGAAGATGTATTGTTGCAATTGGGAACTTGCAATCCAGACTGAGCATGCTCAGATGCAAAGGACTATGGGATTATCTGTGGTTATCGTAATACCTAATCTGGAGCCTTTAATTAACCTCACACAATGGTCAGGGTAACTGTGAATTGATTATTTGTGGTTACAAACAATGTATCAACATTGTTTACAATACTAGTTGGTTAGTATTTATTATCACATTTCCCATGATGCAACATTCAACATGACGGGTTTGCAAGTTCCCTATTGTTTCCTTGGTAACGCAACATTTGGGATGATATATTTATAATTTGATGTAAATTATTCAAAAATGTCACCTGACGTAATAGTCCAGTGTCACACAAAGATCATGAAACTGAAACTCGGCATCTTTTACGCTAAACCCTTTTTGCTATATGCACGTTATCATATTATGTAGGGTAGGGCAGGGTTGGGTGTAGGCTTTGTGAGCTGATGGTTAAAACTATAATGATACTACATTTGTGAAAGATAGCGAGAGATCAAGAACAATAAGAGTCTTGGCTCTTTTTTTGACAAGCAGATTGCCATATTTATAGTGACATTGTAGGATTTCAAAATTTCTGGCCGAGTTTTAATCTTATTCAACCGGAAATTGGAATTATAGTATTGGTCTCTCTCATTGCAAGAAGATGATGCTCTTACATGTATAATACAGAACTCTGGGATAACACAAAAAATATAAGAGAGCTCAGTACCCCTGTCACCTTGTTCAGGGAGAACAAAATGGCTCAGTACCACTGTTACCTTATTCAGGGAGAACAGAAATTATAAAATGGCTCAGTACAACTGTTACCTTGTTCAGGGAGAACAAAATGGCTCAGTACCACTAGCACTGTTACCTTGTTCAGGAAAAACAAAATGGCTCAGTACCCCTGTCACCTTGTTCAGAGAGAACACAGAAATTATAAAATGGCTCAGTACCCCTGTTACCTTGTTCAGAGAGAACACAGAAATTACAAGAGAGCATAGTGTCCCTGTTACCTTGTTCAGGAAGAACACAGAAGTTATGAGAGAACTCTGTTACCTTATTCAGACTCAGTGAGAGAGAACACAGAAATTATAAAATGGCTCAGTGTCTCTGTTACCTTGTTCAGAGAAAACACAGAAGTTATGAGAGAACCCTGTTACCTTATTCAGACTCAATGAGAGAGAACACAGAAATTATAAAATGGCTCAGTACCCCTGTTACCTTGTTCAGAGAGAACACAGAAATTACAAGAGAGCTTAGTGTCCCTGTTACCTTGTTCAGGAAGAACACAGAAGTTATGAGAGAACTCTGTTACCTTATTCAGACTCAGTGAGAGAGAACGCAGAAATTACAAAATGGCTCAGGTCCCTGTTACCTTGTTCAGACAGAACACAGAAGTTATGACAGAACTCGGTGTCCCTGTTACCTTGTTCAGAGAGAACACATACGTACATTGTACTATCAACAGTCAAACCCATACTATGCAAGTTTTAATTCTTACCATCAGTGATCGAAACCACAGAGTTTGCCATCAGCGATCAAAGCCTAAATACAGTGCTTACAATCAATGATCAATGCCTAAATACAGTGCTTACCATCAGCAGTCAAAGCCTAAAGTTTTAAACATACCATCAGCTGGCTAACCCCTAAGTTTGCATGTACTAGACTAGTTAATTCCATAATTCTACCACAATTCTCTTAATGGATTTGCGGTGATATTTGTCAAGTTATCCTTGAGTTTTACTGTATATGCAGTGCTGTGATGTCACTAAATTTATACTTCCTAACAGGTAAGGTATTGAAAACACTCATAGTTACCATCATAGTATCACTCGGGGAATACATCGACTATCCCTTGTATTGCGTTCTCTGTCATCTTACACCAAAAACCTTAAAATTAGGACTAGAAATATTAGGATTAATACTATAATAGTATATTGTACGAATATTAGTAATGGATTTGGTTATCCTTAAACTTTAGATAAAACATGATCAATCACATGACCAATCACATGACCAATCACATGGTCAATCACATGATCAATCAATGTTCATCCATAGCCACGTCCATTTTTATTTCAATCAATAACTTACCAATGACCATTCTGTACACATTCTATTCATTGGTATCATGCTCTGAACACCTAAACCCCCTCACCCCCTGCCCCCACCCATATACACACATACACAATTGCACATACGCACACATGTATGGATACACACACACAAACATACATATGTATGTATGTACATACACATACACAGACAGATACAAACACATATGTACGTATACGTGTATGTACATATGTACATATGTACATACACAGATACACACATGCACACATACACATACACAGACACACATACACACATACATACATACATACATACATACACACATACATACATACATTCACACATACATACATACATACATACATACATACATACATACATACATACATACATACATACATACATACATACATACATACATACATACATACATACATACATACATACATACATACATACATACATACATACATACATACATACATACATACACACATACAATTCAGTATTTAACACTTATTTAGAAATTAGAAAATTACCTTCAAATTGTCTGCAAGTTAGAGCATGATCATCACCTAAACAGAGAAGGAAAGTTTGAAACTTGAAAGATACTGTATTTTTACCTTACCTTTCCTAACTCAGTATTTATATTTATTGTTTTTAACCCTCCATATTCATTTAATCATTTGACTCCCAGTGTAATATTTATTAACATACAACCACTCATACAAACATCTTGTTCATTTCTTTTTAGTCTACAGTCTATCTATGCTTTGAATCTCTTCCCTTGTCTAGCTCAGTGAGGAACCGAGATGAAATTTCAAATTCAAACAAAGCCACCCATACAGTCATTAACATCATGTGTTTGTTAATCAATCACAGAATTCTGTCCAATAATAAATTATTGTGTATTGGGGAAGTTACATGATGTCCAAATATGGTAATAATGTCCAAATATGGTAACAATGTCCAAACATGGTAATAATGTCCAAATATGGTAATAATGTCCAAATATGGTAATAATGTCCAAAAATGTTACATTTGTCAGATCAAGACACTACTATTATTATTCTAACAGAAGTTTACTCATTTACATGAACAACTTTTGGTTCATGATTTCTCGCTGAGCTAGACAGGATAAAGAGAGATTTTGAGATTCAAAGCCACAGACAGCATCTAGACTACTTCTTTGTCGCACTTCACAACATTCTGTTTTTTACTACTGATCACAACTACATTTGATTTCATTTGACTTGTATTGTCCTCATATGTATCATCTCAAACACATTGATAATGATAGTCTTCAGTTTCTTTCAGTATTATTATTATTTTGAGTCAGCCTTGCAAGAAATCTACTGTGTATCTGCAGTATATCTCAAATTGTGTACTACTGTTTATTTTAGAATAACATTACAGATGTCACTTTTGTAAGAATGCAAACTATGAAGTGAAACATTGTGTTGATTGTCTCTAGAAAACATAAGTGTTACAATTATTCTGTGTAAATTGCAACAATGTATTGATAGTCAATAAAATAAAATAATGTTATACCACTATTTAATATATATTGCAACAATGTATCAATAGTCAATAAATTGTAACAAATGTTACTACTATTTAATGTAAATTGCAACAATGTATTGATAGTCAATAAAATGTAACAATCTTACACTGCTATTTAATATAAATTGCAACAATGTATCAATAGTCAATAAAATGTAACAAATGTTACTACTATTTAATGTAAATGGCAACAATGTTTTTATGGTCATGATAAATTGTTGCAATATTTGTGCTATCTTGAAAACATGTAACAATGTTGCAAACTGTATATATATAAACATTGTAACAATGTTACAACCATCTAACATGACTCTGCTGTTTATTAGGGAGGCTCAGCTGAAATAGAACTTGAGAAAGATCACAAGATTCGTCTTTCAACTGATGAGAAATTCTATGAAATTGGAGACAAGAACTGTTTATACGTTGACTATGTTAACATAGTCAAGGTTGTAAACGTTGGTGGAATTATATATGTAGATGATGGCCTGATTTCATTGAAAGTTGACAAAGTAGGTGAGTAACATTTTGAAATTATATTAGGCCTGATAAAACAAATTATGTGGTTCCGATTACGCTCAATTTGAGAATAGGTGTGGTAGGCAGTGTTCGGCAGTAAAAAAACTAAATGGGGTCGGGTAACCGGAACCAAACAATAATTTTTTTTTAGGCCAAAGTATGAAAAATCATTCTCTGTTGTCCTCAGCGATCATGCCAATGGCAATTGTAAACACAGAAAGTTCCACCATGCATGTAGTGAAAGGTTTGAATAAATATGATGGTGTGTCTCAATCAGTTGACTCCAACTCAGCACTTCAGCGTTTTTTTCGCCTGCTCCTTCTAAGTGCTTACCCTGAGGAAAGGCGACTTGTGCGTCGCCGAAACGTTGGTGTTTTAAATAAAAATAAAGATCAGATTGAAGATCGGAGACCAGTTGAACCGCCTCGTTTTATTTATTTCACACATATTGCTATGGTCCGGGCGTGTTTCAGCTCTCCACTTGTGACTTCAATAGTTGTAGTTGGACTGATTCTTCTAACAAGAACACTATCACTTAGAGAATTACATTGGCTCCCTGTAAAAGCTAGGGTAGAGTTTATGATAATTTTCCTTGTGTTTAACCCTTTCACCACCACTTGCCTCATGGGATTGTGTGTTGTCCACCAGCCCCCTCACTGACATAATGTGAGAGTGAGTGTGGTGTAATCAAACTGATATAAAAATACTTAGAGTTGCTTATTTTTGAAAAATAAGGTATCATTTGAATGGAAAATAAATTTTCTACATCATAGTTGCAAATACATGCATTCAAATATCACACACACAACCGAAATATGGATTAAAGTAACAAAATATTAATAAAACAAACACTGGTTGTTTATTTATTGACATATCACAAATAAACAAAATATTTATATTACAAACAAAATTCAAAATACCAACATTCATGTTCTTACAAAACTTCTGTATACTGACTAAATGGTCAAAATCGGCGAAAATTTGTCAGAAAATGTTATTTTCAGTCGTATTAAATTTGAACGAAAATAATTAACGGCCTACTAATCCGATTACGACGCAATAGTCGGCCCCCGCACCGGCAATGAAGGGTAAAAAATATCTGAAGTCGTCGCCCCAATACCTTCAGAAAAATCAGTTTGTGTAATTATATATCATTTTTTGACAGAGCAACAAAAAATTATCACCAAATTTATCCTCAAAATCAGTAAAAAATGCCCACAAGTTGGTAGTATACGAGTCCGAATCGGGACGCCAACGTGACGCTTTTTGCCGACATGCTTACCCACAAAAGCAAATATGCAGTCGGGACTTTGAAGTTACGTTGCGATAATCTGATCCTTCCATATACTGCATCGAGTTCACTCAGCCATCTCCTTGTATAAAACATCGTATTCATAGTAAAATTGAGTGGAAATTTCTACGAACAGCACCTTTATTTACATTGCAAACGATGTTAGGGGAGACAGATTTTGCTTCGCCGATGTTGAAATTTGAATTTTACATTGAAAAACGCACGTAAAAAATCCGATCGGAAAATCGCCAACATCAAGCGTAAGTTTCCCTCCACTGACCTCTACACAGTGAGCTAATACAAATACAAGTCATTATTGAGCCGTAACAAAAAGAAATAAAACCAAAATAATCCATGATATAGCCAAAAATTGCCCCTAGAACGTTAGCATGGGCGTCGGCACGGTCACAAGATTGCGTAAATTTGAACGACATTCAAAAATTCAACCATAAACTGCCGTCGGCAGCTCACACGGCCTTAGCGGGAATTTGATGCTTACATACGAGTACAATGTGTTCCCATAGCTAAACACTTGTATTCAACGATGTATTTCGAGTCAAATTCTGTCGAAATATCCAAAGATAGTGACATAATTTATATCGTACACCATGTTATGAGAGCCGTTAATTACTTCCGCCATGTTGAAATTCGATTTTGTGAGCGAAAAACGCACATAAAATTACGATCGCTCGTCATTTGGATCGTACTCCTGATATCGTTCACTGTCATGCTTTCAAAATGGCAGTGTAGATAAACAAGGCTAATACGCATGTGTGGAACTAGTTATGGCAGCAATTTTTGCAGCAATAGCTGCCGTTTAACGGCATAACGGCGAGGTAGGTGAATGAACTCTGGCGTTCCCTCAATTGAGGGAATCGGTGGGCGCCCTAGCGCGTTCCCTCAATTGAGGGAATCGGTGGTGAAAGGGTTAAGGCACTGCAGGGTGTAGCTCCAAGTTACACATTAGATTTGGTACAAAGGGTCCATAACACCAATTACAGCTTAAGAGCCAACAACAATCATAATGTAATAGTGCCCAGTTGTTAGTTGTGCTACAGTACCATTTGTGGAGTCATGATGGGTGAATGGTTAGAGTGGTCGGCTTGGAATCTACAGGTTGCAGGTTGTGGAGTCATGATGGGTGAATGGTTAGAGTGGCAGGCTTGGAATCTACAGGTTGCAGGTTGTGGAGTCATGATGGGTGAATGGTTAGAGTGGTCGGCTTGGAATCTACAGGTTGCAGGTTGTGGAGTCATGATGGGTGAATGGTTAGAGTGGAAGGCTTGGAATCTACAGGTTGCAGGTTGTGGAGTCATGATGGGTGAATGGTTAGAGTGGCTGGGTTGGAATCTACAGGTTGTAGGTTGTGGAGTCATGATGGGTGAATGGTTAGAATGACAGGCTTGGAATCTATAGGTTGTAGGTTGTGGAGTCATGACGGGCAAATGGTTAGAATGGCCGGCTTGGTATCTGCAGATGCAGGTTCGAGCCACATCATTGCCATTTGTTTCTGAGTGGCTACTTGGGTAAGATTTGAACCATGACTGTGCCTCAGTCAACCCAGCTGTATAATTGGGGACCTGGTAGGATAGAGGTTGCAATGTGAATCACTGAATGCTATAATCCTATACACTTATAAAGGCTGCAATGGATTGTATGTTCCCCAGGAATTTGAGGAAGTATAAAGGGCCATTGTGCCAATATGATCCGAGCCAGGGGTACTAATTCTCGCTACCTGCAATACAATTCTACACACGACTGTGGAGTCAAATGTAACGAAGTCGCGCGACAACGCGTTCTAATGTCGACAACTACACTTCCGGTCGGCTATGCTAATACACAGGAATGTTTCTTTCCCATTTTCAGTTGTAGACATCTCTTGTAATTTTGCTCTGGAAAGATACTGTACATATTTAAATTTCCCACCTCCATAATTATATGAGCTTAAAACTTGCGTTTATCTTATTTGTTACAAATTAAACTGTTTGGAAGAAACATTCACGTGTATTGACATAGGCGACCAGAAGTGTAGGTGTCGACAAATGCAAGCGCGGTCCATTTGACTCCTTAGCGATGCATAGAATTGTATTGCAGATAGCGAGAATTGTAAGCACAGAGTGGGAAAGCGCTATATAAAAATCAACATTATTATTATTATTATTACCATTGGCATAATTTTCCATCTTGTCTCCTCAGGACCTAATTACTTGGACTGCAATGTTGAGAACCCAGGAACTCTCGGTAGTAGGAAGGGTTGTAATCTACCAGAAGCAGATGTAGATTTACCTGCCGTGTCTGTGAAGGACAAAAAAGATCTCACATTTGGTGTTCAACAAGGAGTAAGCTAATCATGGTTATCACTGCTTTTTAATATGACTGCTCGTAAAGTTGAAGTTCAGTTATGCTATAAGTGTGGTGAAGTGAAGTGTGGGCTTGTGCGTGCGTGTGTGTGTGTGTGTGTGTGTGTATGTGTGTTTGTGTGTGTGTGTGTGTGTGTGTGTGTGTGTGTGTGTGTGTGTGTGTGTGTGTGTGTGTGTGTGTACATGTGTGCATGCATGCATGTGTGTGTGACCATGTATTAATAGTCAGTAAAAGGTAACAATGCATGGTGCTACTATTTAATATAAAGTGCAACCATGTTTTTATAGTCATAATAAATTGTTGCAATATTTCTGCAAGTGTGTGGGTGTATGTGGGGTGTGTGTCTGTGTGTGTGTGTGTGGGGGGGGGGGGTGTGGAGGGGCAGACAATGGGTGGGTGGGTGGGTGAGTTGTTTACTTAATTACGTAGTTGCTTTAAATTTAAGTAAAAAACTGTCAGGCTGATTGCCATGGTATTTGGTAGAAATGTTGCTTGGTGTATCTAGTGTGGAAATTGTTCAAATCAAAATCATTGCACAATAGATATGTGAAAGTTAGTGAAGATGTTTCTAAAGATGTCCATGTAACTAGTTGATTCTTGAGCTTGTATCCAGTGTGCCCTCTTATATTAGCCAATTTGACGTGCCACTGACACACAATTTCTAGTGACACCAAAATTTGATGTCCCCTATCTCTTACTATGTGGTGAGTGTGCCCTCTAAGCCAATTTGATGTACCACTGACGCACACAATTTCTAGTGATGCACCAAAATTTGGTGTTCCCCTATCTCTTACTATGTGGTGAGTGTGCCCTCTAAGCCAATTTGATGTACCACTGACGCACACATTTTCTAGTGACGCACCAAAATTTGGTGTTTTGGCTTAAAGGGCACACTGACCAGCACACAGAACACGATCATGACTGCAACATGTTACTGCACTACTTATGGATAAAATCGACCTCAAACTAAGATGCACGATGTCTAATTATTAATATTTTAACAATTTTCAGGGAATATATTGCTATAATATTCGTGCTGCAGCAAGTGTAGGTTTAACAAGTGGTGTATTTTATACAGGTGGATATAGTGTTTGCATCATTCATTCGTAAAGCAGCAGACGTCCATGCAGTGAGAGAGGTACTTGGTGAGGCTGGTAAGAAGATCAAGATAATCAGCAAGATAGAGAACCATGAAGGCATCAAAAAGTACGTTATTTGATCTGTTTATGAGTATGTTAGGTAATAGCGCCCTCACAGTTTACTAGTTGGTAAGACAAAACCACGAAGGCATCAAAAAGTATGTTGATCAGTCAATTTATTAGTACAACACAACATAGGTAACAGCGCCCTCACAGTTTACTATAGGAAAGTAGATGGAAAACTACTGTACAGTTATTCAGTAAGTTTATGGGTACAGCGCAGGTAATAGCGCCCCCACAGTTCAGAATTTACTAGTCATATACTCCCAAGATGGTGTCACCTTGCTTGGTTTGATGATCTAACCAATCTTAACCCAGATTGGTATCATTTCATCGAGTTTGAAGTTTTCTCTCTTGACACAGTGACAGTGAAAAACGAACTTAAATTTGATGCGTTTTGAAGTGTTCGTTTTTTCCAGATTTGATGAAGTTATTTTGAATTGTTTATTTACCAGATTTGATGAAATTATTTTCAGCCATTCATTTTCCTAGTTTTGATGAAATTATTTTCAATTTTTTTTCCCTAGATTTGATGAAATTCTTGAGGCATCAGATGGTATTATGGTGGCTAGAGGTGATTTGGGCATTGAAATTCCCCCAGAGAAAGTATTCTTAGCTCAGAAGATGATGATTGGACGTTGTAACAGAGCTGGCAAGAGTGTTATCTGTGCTACCCAGGTGAGATTTCAAAAGATTATACCATGCACAAGCCAAGTTGAACAAAAATATGGAATATATACGTCACAACAGTGCATGTCTGTGTCACGACAATGCATGTCTATGTCACGACAACGCACGTCTATGTCACGACAACGCGTGTCTATGTCACGACAACGCGTGTCTATGTCACGACAATGCATGTCTATGTCACAACAACGCGTGTCTATGTCACGACAATGCATGTCTATGTCACAACAACGCGTGTCTATGTCACTACAACGCGTGTCTATGTCACGACAACGCGTGTCTATGTCACAACATTGCATATCTATGTCACGACAACATGTGTCTGCATCACTGGATCTTCTGTGTTTCAAATATCAGTCAAATATTCAAAATTGCCATTAATTTCCCCAATTTTTCATCGATATTACTGGTGCTGGTATATTTATGTTATTCTCCAATATATTTCTTCATTCTACTCTTTGCAAAGTTTAATTCAAAAAATCAACACCAAGTGTTGTTTCTGATAACAGGAGGTAGTAAAATACACCATGCCAATATCTAGACTGAGTGAAGTTGATCTTACTAGAAACACTATTTTAATAGACAATCTTGCAATACAATGGATTGAACCCAGGACTGAGATTGAACACAAGACATCTATTTTAAACTTACTGAGTTTTTCTTATATTTCTTTTAACTTTTTGTCTTTCTACAGATGTTCAAAATGTACAATGTATGGTACATAAACTGAGATCAACATGTGCTTAGTTTGTGATAAAAATCACCAGTGCTAAACTATTCATGCTATATTAAGTGTCAAATTTGAGTCGTTCTTTCTTGCCGTAACTTTTTGCCATTTTACAGATGTTAGAAAGTATGGTTCACAAACCAAGAGTCACTTGTGCTAAAATCAGTGACGTTGCCAATGCATGCAGTAAAAATTGTTGTTATATTTCGTGTCGTTTTACAGATGCTTGAAAGTATGGTTCACAAACCTAGAACAACTTGTGCCAAAATTAGTGACGTTGCCAACAGTAAAATTGTTGTTATATTTCGTCTAACTTTTTGTCATTTTACAGATGTTAGAAAGTATGGTTCACAAACCTAGAGCAACTCGTGCCGAAATCAGTGACGTTGCCAATGCTGTGTTAGATGGTGCCGACTGTGTGATGTTATCAGGTGAAACAGCTAAAGGAGACTATCCACTAGAATCAGTGCAGATTATGCACAAGGTATGTTACAACAACTATGATTGGTTATAAGCCAGATGTAAATATCTGAGCATTTGTGATTGGTTATAAGCTAGGTGCAAAGTCCTGTAGGAATTTTTGATTGGTCGTCAAACAGGTATAGAGGATAAGACAAGTAGTTGTGACCAGGTGCAAAGAACTGAGCTGTGATTGGTTTATAACTTGGTGTTAAGTTGTACATGACTGTGTGTGATTGTTGGCCATGGATTACTGAGGGGGATTGGAGTCTGAATTGTTGTAAACCAGGTGTACAGGGGATTAGACTCTGATTTGTTGTAAACCAGGTGTACAGGGGATTAGACTCTGATTTGTTGTAAACCAGGTGTACAGGGGATTAGACTCTGATTTGTTGTAAACCAGATGTACAGGGGATTAGACTCTGATTTGTTGTAAACCAGGTGTACAGGGGATTAGACTCTGATTTGTTGTATACCAGGTGTACAGGGGATTAGACTCTGATTGGTTGTAAACCGTGTACAGGGGATTAGACTCTGATTTGTTGTAAACCAGGTGTACAGGGGATTAGACTCTGATTTGTTGTATACCAGGTGTACAGGGGATTTGACTCTGATTTGTTGTATACCAGGTGTACAAGGGATTACACTCTGATTTGTTGTAAACCAGGTGTACAGGGGATTAGACTCTGATTTGTTGTATACCAGGTGTACAGGGGATTAGACTCTGATTTGTTGTAAACCAGGTGTACAGTTTTATAATACGTAAAGGGTTTCATACCCTGTTCAGACACACATAGTTACGTCAGTGCTGCGCCGGTATCAAGTTACAACTGAATTCTTTCAAGCTACCAAGTTTGCCTGTCACCTGCTATACATACCAGTAGTTTTAGTGTTTAGCATATTGGTATGACAGGCAACTTGGCAGGGTGGTAGAAATCAGTTGTAACTTTACACCAGTGCTGTGTGTGTCTGAACAAGGTATTAGATGAGTTTTACATTTTTGGAGGACTTTGTGATTTGCTTGAAAATTTGCATATTCTAATGCAAACCAGATGTGATGCATTCTAGGTATCTTTGTGGTTTGAAGTGTGGATTTGTTTTTAATAAATGGTGACTGGTTGTTAACAAGTTGTGATATTATGTTCAAAGAAAGTAGTTATATTTGAAATATTTTATGTTAGTTCTGAACAGCTAAATCGCTTATTTATGTTCTGAGTTCAAAACTGATACGTGATTGGTATAATGGTTCTTTGAACATTTTCAAAGATAATGAGTGAGTTACCTGAAATATACTATGTAAATTATTTTACGTGTTGAGTTAAAACTAAAATATTATTCCTGAGAAAGGAAACAAAGTTTTTGGTTGGATGTTTGAAATAGTTAGAGTTGAAATAGCCATGCTATATTGTAAAAAAAACGGACAGCGTGGATTCCTCACTTTTGTGTAATATAACTTATACATGTATGTGTTCTAATGGAAATTCATCTGTGTTGCTAAACCATAGTATCGAATAAAACTTTTGTTCCAAACACAAACTTGAAAATTGTCCTGAAATTTTGGACTACATACTTCAGTCTTTGTCAACAGATTGACCAACTATTCGGCACATGTGACCTTACGGAAATGTGAGCCTAATAAGGGGTCATAGGTGCTTGGAAGTTTGTATCGCCCGCTGTCACTGTTCAAAGATGGCTCATGTGTCCATAAGGTCACGTGAGCTAAATAGTGGGTCAATATGTTGACAAGACTGAAATCTGTATATGTGTTGAACCGTGGGTCATTCTTTTGACAAACACTGAAGTGTGCAGTCAACATTTTCAGGTAAAATTTTCAAAGTTGTGTTTGGAACAAAACTTTAATTCGATACTATAACTTGTATATATTTGTATAATGTTGTCTGTAGCTTTCTCTAGATTACAATATTCATACAAGTAAGGTAATGCTGTCACGTTGTCTTGTGTGGTTACTTTAATTTCTTCTTTTGGTTATGGTGGCCTGGAATTCATGCTGTCTAGTTATACATAGTGATGCGGATAAGTTACATAATCATTCAAAATGTGATACAAGCATAAAAAGCGGTGTGTGCACTCACTGAGAGTACTAATTACGAAAATTACACCACCACTTGAAATCCAATATGGCCCCCATTTTCCAAGATGGCCGACTACAAATCAGGAATATGGGCTTTGTGGACCGATTTAAGATATCTAAATGTCAAATCATATGTTGTTAGCCATGCATAATACTTTGTGATGTACCCTGAGTTATAAAAATGACTCCTTCATTCATAAATTTGATAACTCAACAAAATGCTGTCCGGTTTTACAGAATGATAAACATAATAGACAATATATTGTTCATGGTTTCAAGAATCAGTAAAAAAAAGTAGGTGTGGAATCGTAAATTGGAAATTAATCTATCTACAATGGCTTTTGATCATGCAATGATTTGATTACTCCGTGTTAATGTCTCTTTGAATTTTACAGCCCATTGTGAAAAGAGACATTTTTGCTGAATAATTAAGTCATTGCGTCCGTAGTAGATGTATTAAAACATTGCAATCCTTTCCAATTTACTGTTCTAATGTGACTATAAATTACTGTCTGAAATATGTGTAGTTTTACAAACAATGTGAAATACTACTGAGTCTTAAAAAGTGACAAGAAAAAATAAACATTGCATGTTGTGATGTTAGGCTAGGATTAGGACGACAACCTAAATCCAAACCAATACTTGCAAACATGCTGTCCAGCAGAAACTGAATTGTAAAGTATAATTTTGAAAAGCAAAAAAAAAATTGACTTTTCGAACAATTACCCAACAACTTTCATAATAGCCTTCATTAATCTCTATAAAATGAAATTGGGTTTTCTTTCAAGCTGACAATAATTACCCTGTTAGACAACTCTACGGGAATTTTTACGAAGATTTTTTTTGGGTGACAATGTCATGGGTAAAATGATGAAGCTGTATTGGAAGCATGGATTCCAGGTGTTTTTTTACTTGTGGTTGGATTCTGGTTGCTGTTACTTATTAAGTGTTGGTGTTCAATCATATTGAGTAAACTTGTATGTGTGCAATAGGGAACTTGCAAACCTGCCACCTTGAATGTTGCATCATGGGAAATGTGATAATAAATACTAATGAATCGGTATTGTAAACAGGGAACTTGCATTCCAGACTAAGCATGCTCAGATGTAAAGGACTATGGGATTATCTGTTTTTATCGTAATACCTAATCAGGAGCTACCGATAAAATATACCTCCCACAATGGTCAGGGTAACTATGAATTGATCATTTGTAGTTAAAAATAATGTAACATTATTGTTTACAATACTATTTTATTAGTATTTATTATCACATTTCCCATGATTCAACATTCAACATGGCGGGTTTGCAAGTTCCCTATTGGCTATTACAACACTGAACAGGTGTGCAGTTTTGACAAGTGATGGGATTGGATATTGAAAGTTGTGATGGATTCAGGATAATATGTTTTCATGGATATACATTTTATCATTTGTGATTGGTTATAAACCAGGTGTAACGATAATTTATTCTTGGAAGTGGAAATCGACTGTTACACTTTCTTGTCTTAGGTACAAACTATAGGGTATTTTCACAACCATAAAACTACATGTCAAATTTATTGTTTGTCGATGGTTCTAATGATAGGTTGATTTTAACAAACATTTCTTGATGTCATAGATTTGCCATGAAGCAGACTCCGAACTCTAACTGAGGCTGTAGTCTTTCGCCATCAAGTGAAGAGTTGAGAAATGAATTAGGGCTTTTAAAACTGATACACCTGAGTCAATTTATCATGTAGATTTGCCACAAATAAAAGGAGAGTCTGTCGTCTTTCACCGACTTGTGAAAAGTTACAGCCATTAATTTTGGCTTTTTAAAACTGATACTAAATACACCTACATTATGTTACGTTATCATGTAGACTTGCCATGAAGCAGATGCTGTCGTCTTTCACCATCAAGTGAAGAGTTACAGCCATCAATTAGGGCTTTTTCAAACTGATATTGAATACACCTACATTATGTTATGTTATCATGTAGACTTGCCACGAGGCAGAGGCTGTCATCTTTCATCATCAAGTGAAGAGTTACAGCCATCAATTAGCTTAACTGAGGGTCGAGTCCTGATACTGATCATATTTGCTGATGTTGTCATAGGTTTGCCACAAAGCAAAAACAGCAGTCTTTCACCATTCAGAGTTACAGCTGCTAATTAGGACTTTTAAAACTGATACTAAATATACCTACGTTATGTTACGTTATCATAGATTTGCCATGAAGCTGAGGCTGCAGTCTTTCACCGTCAAGCAAAGAGTTACAACTGCAAATAAGGACTTTTTAAAACAGATACTAAATGTACCTACGTTATGTTACGTTATCATAGATTTGCCAAGAGGCTGAGACTGAGGCTGCAGTCTTTCACCGTCAAGTATTTAAAGAGTTACAGTCATTAATTAGGGCTTTTAAAACTGATATTAAATATACCAGTCCTATATCATGTTATGTTATCATAGATTTGCCATGAAGCTGAGGCTGCAGTCTTTCACCGTCAAGTATTTGAAGAGTTGAGAAGACACACTCCATTCCCATGTGATGCAGCTCTATCAACAGCCATGGCTGCTGTATCTGCCTCCTTTTCTTGCCAAGCTGGAGCAATTGTGTGTCTCACAAAGACTGGGAAGTAAGTACCTTATCTCATCAAATGTGTTCTTTCACTTTTATTGTGAAGAATTAGTACATTTTGTTACAGGTTTGCCATGAAGTAGAGACTGTCTTTCACCGTCAAGTGGAGCAGAGACTGTCTTTCACTGTCAAGTGAAGCAGAGACCGCTGTCTTTCACCGTCAAGTGAAGCAGAGACCGCCGTCTTTCACCGTCAAGTGAAGCAGAGACCGCTGTCTTTCACCGTCAAGTGAAGCAGAGACTGCTGTCTTTCACCGTCAAGTGAAGCAGAGACTGCTGTCTTTCACCACCAAGTGTCGAAGCAGAGACTGTCGTCTTTCACCACCAAGTGTCGAAGCAGAGACTGCTGTCTTTCACCGTCAAGTGTCGAAGCAGAGACTGCTGTCTTTCACCGCCAAGTGTCGAAGCAGAGACCGCCGTCTTTCACCGCCAAGTGTCGGAGCAGAGTCTGCTGTCTTTCACTGCCAAGTGTCGAAGCAGAGACCGCTGTCAAGTGAAGAGCTGAGAAAACATTAATCAAATGTTGTTCCGTGATGATAAAAGTTGCAACAAGGAGCTAGTTTTTACCAGAAGCAACCACCTAGGCTTTCTCTATGTCATCAACTCCTATCACTGTTGAACAAAATATATGGAATATATACTCTGATTGTTCTACGTTTCGTCACGACAAAGCGTGCTCATGTTGCTGGTCCTACTGTGTTCGAAATATGAGTCAAAACATTCAAAATTGTCATTACTTTCCCTGATTTTTCTTTGATATTACTGACTCTGGTATAATTATGTTATTATCCAATATTTTTCTTCATTCAGCTGGAAAATACTCATGACCTAAGGGGCACGGTCACTAAGAGTCGCTAGATGAGTAGTGACAAAGGCCCCTTAGGTCACTCGTATTTATATTGGCTGAACGAAGAGAAATATTGGGGTACACAAACATGTATTTATAATTGCTGATACATTCCGTTACAATGTCTATTTCTAAAGGTATCATATCAGAACATGTCACCAACTAAAATCACATCATTTTGTGTTATTTTAACGACGCAAGAGACAACATGTGAACATCGTAATAACCATTTCATCATCTGACATCATTAATATTCACATATTCTCTTCACAATTAATATCATAAATAGGCAAAGCCCCATAAGCTCGTGCAGGGTAGATTCATTTGTGACCGGCTGCCTCACAATGATATTGTAAGTAGCGCCCTCTACATGGAGAATGCGAATAGTATATAGAAGGTGCATGTGTAGTCATTGTACCGCAATGCATCCTGGGTAAAACAATAAAAAAAAACATTGTATAGTATATAGGATGCGCATACAGTACTAGTCATTGAACAGCTACGAGAGTTATAAGCCACTACGCAAGCTATAAGCCACTACATACACGAGCTATAAGCCGCTACACGAGCTACAAGCC
Source organism: Glandiceps talaboti (assembly GCF_964340395.1). Taxonomy (NCBI): domain Eukaryota; kingdom Metazoa; phylum Hemichordata; class Enteropneusta; family Spengelidae; genus Glandiceps; species Glandiceps talaboti. The sequence continues at coordinate 18,979,684 of NC_135567.1, read as the reverse complement.
GCTACACGAGCTCTAAGCCACTACGTACACGAGCTGTAAGCCGCTACACGAGCTCTAAGCATTTTCATGATTATATGCCGCTGCATATTATACATTTTTCCATGCGCAAACCAAGTGGAACAAAAAATATGGAATTTATACCGTTTTCTTTCTACGTCACGGCAATGCATGTCTGTGTCAAGACAACGTGTGTCTACATGTCTACAATACTGGTTCTGCTGTTTTTGAAGTATGAGTCAGAACATTAAAAATTGCCATTACTTTCCCTGATTTTTCAGCTGGCAAAAATACATGTGACCTATGGGTTTTTGTCACTACGAGTCACGGTGTGGGAGTACCATACAGTATATCCTCATTTAATAATAGCAAACACTGAATATGAAGTGTATTATGAAAGTATATGATGTATGTGTGGAAGTAAATGTACTATAAAGTATCCTCATTGAAAATATGATGTATGGACAGGAGTACCATATAGTATCCTCATAGCAGATATGCAGTTTCTTATTAAGTAGCCTGTGTGTTCGAGAGTATCATGACACAGTATCCACATAACAACAAACACTGAATTTGAAGAGTATTTCCTAAGTACGATGTATGTACAGGAGTACCATCTATCCTCATCTAATAACAGCAAACAGTGAATATGAAGTGTATTTTTAATTGAAATTATGATGTATGTATGGGAGTATCATGATACAGTATCCTCATAACAGCAAAGAGTGAATATGCAGTTTCTTATTAAGTAATGTATGTGCGGGCATATCATGATGCAGTATCCACATAACCATGGCAGGGTGAACAAATCCACTGGTCCTGGGTCCAGGACTAGCGATTTTTTTGGACGGACCTGCACAAATTTTACCTTGTACCATAACTCTTTCAGCAGGACCACTGGATTTTTTAAGGCACTGGTCCAGGGACCACCAGTTCACAAAATGATTTGTTCACCCCTGAGTCATAACAGCAAACATTGCATATGGAGTGTGTTTTTAAAGTACGATGTAAGTACGAGAGTACCATACAGTGTTCTCATTTAATAGCAGCAAACAGTGAATAATGCAGTTTGTTATTAAGTACATTGTGTTTGTGGAGGTAATATACAGTGTCATCAAAAACGGCAAACATTCAATATGAAGTGTATAAAGTACGATGTAAGTATGGGAGTATCATGATACAGTATTCTCATTTAATAACAGCCAACAGTGAATATGTAGTTTGTTATTATTGTGTTTGTGGAGGTAATACCGGTATACAGTGTAATAAAAAACGACAAACATTCAATATGAAGTGTATAAAGTACGATGTAAGTAAGAGAGTATCATGATACAGTATTCTCATTTAATAATAGCCAACAGTGAATATGCAGTTTGTTAATATTGTGTTTGTGGAGGTAATACCGGTATACAGTGTCATCAAAAACGGCAAACATTCAATATGAAGTGTATAAAGTACGATGCATGTACGAGAGTATCATGATACAGTATTCTCATAACAACAAACACTGAATACGAAGTTTGTAAAGTAGATGTATATCCATGCAGCAGTACCATACAGTATTTCGGTAGGTCCTATTTATCATATAGCATGAGTATGGTATTTTGCATGGAGTATTTAGGTATTTAACATTGTTTGGAAGATTGCATCCTGCCAAAATTATAGACATTTTAATCAGAAGGTAAATGTGAAGTGTTAATTAACCCTTTAAAACCAAATACCCTATATATAGGGGATAATTACATAGAGTAAAACATTTTCTAAGAAGCGAATTATAATTTTTGACCGAGTGGAAATTTTCAGTATTAAGTATGAATCTAGAATTCTTGAACATTTTCTTGCAATAATTTAACGTTATTTGCCAGTCTGTGTCTCTTTAATGTTGTAGATATCGTAATGTAGATGAAAGTTTACAAATGTGTATTGACAATGCCAGTTTGCATTTTGTCAAATTTGTAGATAATGTGAAGAAATTCATACTTAAATAACACTGACAGTATTATATATTTTGAGATGAGAGAAAACTCACAAATAATGTCTGTTTAGGTAAAAGTCTCAAGTTGATAATATACACAGAAGGAAATGTAAGAAAATTGACCAGACTTTGAGAAGCAACTTCCAAATAAATAACATTGCAAATTGCAATTGGAAATCTCAATATCACCAGTAGCGACACACTGCATTTCCAGTATTTCGGTAGATTAGCAATCTCAGTAAAATACCTTCAATTCATTCTGATTGGTTCATTTAAATGTTAAACATTAACAAGATTCATTCTGATTGGTTCATGTAATGTTAAACGTTAACAAGATTCATTCTGATTGGTTCATTTAAATGTTAAACATTAACAAGATTCATTCTGATTGGTTCATGTAATGTGAACCGTTAACAAGATTCATTCTGATTGGTTCATGTAATGTGAAACATTAACCAGATTCATTCTGATTGGTTCATGTAATGTGAACCTATACTGTATACACAACTGTAAAATAAGGTGCACTCTGATTGGTTTTTGTAATATGAAACACTATACATATATAACAAGGTGTATTTTGATTGGTTCATGCTATGTGAAAGACTAACAAGGTTATTTCCGATTGGTTCATATAATGTGAAACATACTAAGGTTCAGTTTGATTGGTTCATGTGTGAGGACTAACAACAGCTTCATTTTGATTGGTTCATGTGTGAGGACTAACATCAGGTTCATTTTGATTGGTTCATGTGTGAGGACTAACAACAGGTTCATTTTGATTGGTTCATGTGATGTGAAACATTAACAAGACTCATTCTAATTGGTTGTTTAACAAGAAGTGTGTTTCATAAGTACTGTAAACCTGGAAATTTTCACTTGTTTTTGCTGGAAAACAAAAAAGTAAAAATAAGTAGCGACTAAAATACCTTTTTGTACATGAACACAATGTACCAGTCTGGGAATTAGTAAAATAAGTAGTGACTAAAATGCCTTCTTGTATATGAACTCAATGTACTTGTCAGGTATTTAGTGAAAATTATTCTTTTAGATGTTGTTGAAGACTGCAAAATTTTGTAGTAGTGAAAATATCGACGTTTACAGTAATTTCATCCATGAGATATAGCTTGATTGCATGCAAGTACTACATCTGGAAGTTCTCAGTGAGAATTTTGCTATACTGACATGTACCTGTAGCCTGTACACGGTATATTGAATTGTGAAGCGTTTACTAGGTTCATTCTGATTGGAGATCCATGAGATACAGATTGATTGCATGCTAGTACTACATCTGGAAGTTCTCAGCGAGAATTTTGCTATTTACTGTACCTGTACCCTGTACACAGTATATTGAATTGTGAAGCGTTTTCTAGGTTCATTTTGATTGGTTGTAAAACAATATTATTTGTTTTTTTAGTGAATATATAATTAGATGTGTTGAGGTGACGTTGCCCAGCATGATGACAAAAGAAAGGCTTTGTCAGTACTTATATAACCTTGATGCTTTGTGACTCACACAGATTTAGTACACATACTACATAGAAAAAAACTTGTAAGATGTAAGAGAAGTTAATCTAAATGAGACAAACAGTCATTGGGTGCAAGATAAAATCTGTTTATTTGTTTGTGTGTGCGTGTGTGTGTGCACATGTGTTTGTGTTTGTTGTATTGTGTGTTCCTTTGCCTGTTTCTGTAAATGTGTGAGTCTGTCTTAATTTGTATATAGCTATGTGTATGTTAAGAGTATCTCATTCTGTGTGTGTGTGTGTGTGTGTGTGTGTGTGTGTGTGTGTCTGTGTCTGTGTCTGTGTCTGTCTGTGTGTGTTCCTTTGCCAGTTTCTGTAAATCTGTGCATCTGTCTTAATATGTATATATCTGTGTGTATCTGTTAAAATGTCTCACTGTTTTCATGTACCAGTAAGTCTGTTAATAACTACATACTGTTTGTCTTTTTGGTCTGAGACCCCTGCTGTACAGTCATTATCTTTTCCTATGTAATTCAACAGAAAGCATCTCATCAAGCCATTCAATAAGTACTTCATAATATCATTATCATTTCCTATGTAATTCAACAGAAAGCATCCCATCAAAGCCATTCAATAAGTACTTTATAATATCAATATTACTTCCTATGTAATTCAACAGAAAGCATCCCATCAAAGCCATTCAATAAGTACTTTATAATATCAATATTACTTCCTATGTAATTCAACAGAAAGTATGCTCATCAAACCCATTCAATAAGTACTTCATAATATCATTATCATTTCCTATGTAATTCAATAGAAAGCATCTCATCAAAACCATTCAATAAGTACTTCATAATATCATTATCATTTCCTATAGTATGTAGTATGTAATTCAGCAGAAAGCATCTCATCAAACCCATTCAATAAGTACTTCATAATATCATTATGACTTCCTATAGTGTGTCTTATAAGCCAATTTGAAGTGTCACACAATTTCTAGTGACAGATCAAAATTTGATGTTCCCCTATCTCTTAATATGTGAAGACACAAAACAGCCTGTCCTGGAGGTCAATTTGATGCACCACCAACACAACACATACAATTTCTGGGGACACAAAAATTTGGTATTCTCCCAACTCTTACTATGTGGTGACTAACATTTGACCCAAACTGAGTATCGTTAACCCTTTCATTCCTAGAGACGACATTGGAATAAATAGAAACTTGATTGTAAGAACATTTACTAAAATTTAAGAATATAACTTCATTGGGAAGTAATATTTCTTGAATTCTGGTCTAAAATAAAGTTGATCTTTTTCCAAAAATTACAGAGAAACAAGAATTTTTGTTCAAAAATTTTGGCGGGAAAGTTTCTAGTCCTGAAAGGGTTAATATGGACAGTTTTACAAGGTTTTATTCCTGTACTGAAGAAGAGGTGACAGTGGTTATGCCAAACTTTATTTTTGCACATGAAAAAGGTAAATTAACATTGTGCAGTATTTTCATGCAAGCATACGCATTAACATTGTAGCATAGTCTGTAAGATATGACATTTTTGCCATGCTGTCACATGGTTTAGAAGCCTGCTAGGGCTGAACAACATGATGTATCTTACAGTCTGTATTGTAGCATAGATTTAACAGAATATGCGCCTCGGAAACAGAATTTTAAACTTTTGCCATTATGTGAAAGTTGTTCAATAAAGGTTGAAATTATTTTTAGTTAAAATTGGCCTGTAAGGTATGCAATGATGTGGCACCCTCGCACATCAGTAAGGTATGGCGTGACAAGGCGCCCTCACACATCAGTAAGGTATGCCATGACGGCGCCCTCACACATCAGTCAACCCCTTTCAAGGTGAGGGTGGAACGACATGACTTATCTATCATACAATCCAAGTTAAATTGAATTAGAAAAATTAGATTTACCTTGTAAATATTTCAAATAAAATTCAAAGTGACAAAAAAAAGTAAGCTATTTGAAATCCAAAATGGCCGCCAGATAATACCATTATGGAAAAATAAAAGATTGACGATTCCTTGAAAATATGTTGAACTCCCAGATTTCTTTTATTATTTCAGAAGGATACTCTTTCATATGGCAAAGTTTGAAAAAATTGAATAACTGATTCTAGGGAAATTGATGCCCGAGGCACATTTTATTTCAAGCACACGACAATCAGCTTCAATTCCAATATTTCCTTCCATGTCTGCCTTTGCAAATATTCTGCTTTAGGGCTTGAATTTAACTTCAATAGTTTGTGGTCAGATTTCGCCATGTGAACTGTTTCAGCTGTGAGTTTCTATAGATTTCCATTGGTATAACAGACTACCATGCCACCATATAAATTTCATAGTCTAGATTTGTAGTCTATGTGCCCTGGACTACTCCTAATTTGGTAGTCTAGATACAATGTTTAGTAGTCTATGTGTCCTGGACTACTGCAAATTTGGTAGTATAGATACAATGTTTAGTAGACTATGTGTCCTGGACTTCTGCTAATTTGGTAGTCTAGATACAATGTTAGTAGTCGATGTGTCCTGAACTACTGCTAATTTGGTAGTCTAGATACAATGTTTAGTAGTCTATGTGTCCTGGACTACTGCTAATTTGGTAGTCTAGATACAATGTTTAGTAGTCTATACCTCCATGGACTACTGCTAATTTGGTAGTCTAGATACAATGTTTAGTAGACTATATGTCCTGGACTACTGCTAATTTGGTAGTCTAGATACAATGTTTAGTAGTCTATATGTCCTGGACTACTGCTAATTTGGTAGTCTAGATACAGTGTTTAGTAGTCTATGTGTCCTGGACTACTGCTAATTTTGTAGTCTAGATACAGTGTTTAGTAGACTACCAGTATGTGCCCTGGACTACTGCTAATTTGGTAGTCTAGATGCAGTATTTAGTAGACTACCAGTATGTGCCCTGGACTACTGCTAATTTGGTAGTCTAGATACAGTATTTAGTAGACTACCAGTATGTGCCCTGGACTACTGCTAATTTGGTGGTCTAGATACAATTTTGTAGTGTAGACACAAAAATGTGCTCTGGACTATTGTTGAATTTGAGCCCAGTGCTTGTACAACTCACTTATCCTGCAAGCTTGCACATATCATCTCAAACTCGAGATGAGCACATATTAATCTTTCTTTCTGTGCTACTGCCAAATCCTGCTTTTTACTCTCCAAATTATGTTGTTTTTTTAGTGTTTGTGTCTTTGTGTTGAATGTTATCTGACGTTTAGTGTGTCAAGATCTCTTTTGACAAACTTATAAAATTAAAACTGTTATTGTGGCATGTTGATATTACTGTACTTTATGTTTTAAGTTACCATTCCCCAGCTCTGTTTGACACATCTATGCAGACACCAATAAAAACCTACACGTTACACTTTCAAACAGAGTGCTTTGAAGTACTGGTAGCGTTCCCATATGTTTCAGCGCATTACATGTTTTCAATTGAGTGAATTCACTCAGCGTTCTCATGTGCCTCGGGAAAACCTACGGTTATGTGTCAGATGTATGTAACAAGCGGTCACAAAAGAAGAAATGACAGTAAACGTAACAGCCAAAAAGAAATCGTGACATGTACACGACATCAGATTTTGATCAGATTGAGGGTGGTCATTAAGACACTCATTGATTTATATGTATGTAATCTACAACATGCCACGATTATAGTTTTATTTGTGCCTGTCTTTCCATGTCAGAACTGTTAGAGTTACAGTTAGTTATTGTCAAGTGTGTATTTGTATTAAATTTTTTGTGATAGAGTAAAATATGTAAACACTGTAGATGAGCTAAATGTAAAACGATTTGTTTGGAATTGAAGGGTTGGGCTTTAAATTTGTCATTATGCCATTCACTGGGTGACAACATAAGCAGAGGTGAACAAATCCACTAGTTATGGGTCCGGGACTAGTGATTTTTTTGGGCGAACCACACAAATTTACACAAATTTTACCTTGTCTGGTCCATCGGACCAGTACCTTACTGTTAATAACTATGTTAAAAAGTCGTCTGAATATACAGATTTGTAGGTAAGATTTAATGTTTCACATTAGCGGGACCTGGGACCACTAATTCTTTCAGTAGGACCACTGGATTTTTTAAGGCACTGGTCCGAGGACTACCCGTTCACAAAATGATTTGTTCACCCTTTATAAGGCATAAAACTAACATTTAAGCACCATAAATGACTATTTGTCATAACTCACTCTGACCACCATAATTCAAAATCTTCAATATTGCAGAAGTTAGTTTGTTTCTTCTGTGAAATTTCAGTATTCTCCATGCACAACTCATTCGTTCATCTTGTTAGCACCATCACATACAACACTGGTAATCCAGCCTTCGGTTTACAAAGATAGATGCAATTAATTATATGTGTCGCGTCACTGCAGAAAGGTCGTATCTGCTATACAATTGTATAAGTAGATATGACCTTACTGCACTGATATGACCTATTATTCTTGAATGTGGTAGATTACACAAGTGGGTGATAGCAGTTTGTCTGTTTTGGGATTCTAATCACCCTGTGATCAACATAGTGTAAACATTAGAAGTCCCAAAACAGCACTGCAAGTTTACGTACCTCTAGTTTTCGGAGACACCTCTCTAGTGAGAGTATAATTAAGCCAACATACAGTTGTATCAACATGCTGTGGTAATAGTTTTAGTTTGTATCTATCTTAGAAAACTGAAGGCTCAATAGGGAACTTGCAAACCTGCCATGTTGAATGTCGCATCATGGGAAATTTGATCATAATGAATACTAATCAATTAGCATTGTAAACAATACTGTTATATTGTTTGTAACCACAAATAATCAATTCATTGTCACCCTGACCATTGTGGGAGGTTTATTTTATCGGTAGCTCCATATTAGGTATTACGATAACCACAGATAATCCCATAGTCCTTTGCATCTGAGCATGCTCAGTTTGGATTGCAAGTGCCCTATTACCGTCACATATTTTATGCTATGACAAATCATAAACACCACATGAATAGCACTTTTAAGTCGTTAAGCATTGTAACATTTTGAATTATCTTGGATGTTGGAAATCTAATTTTGTGTCAGATATATAGTCCTTTGAATTACATCTCAAATGTCTACCTGGAAACTTATGTGTTCAAAATGATTGTTTTGTATAATTATGGCCATAATACCTAGCTTACATATGTGTCAACATATCTGGTTCTGTCAACAATATCCTATTTACATCCATTGATATTATGTTTGCATACAAATTATGATTATAGTAAAAATTCTACCTTTTGTGCAAAATTTGTTGCTGCCATCCAAAATATCTTGTCTCTGTTTAAAATATCTGGCTTGTAATGGTTCTGTCAAAAATATCTCGCTTATGTACAAAATAACCAATCTACATCCAAAGTGTCTATATGTAGTTTGCATTCAAAATATCTAGATAATGTCCAAAATAACTACTTTTACAGTCAAAGTATCTGGCTTCTGTACAAAATATCCTATATATGCGTCCAAAATACCAAGGTTGTGTGCAAAATATCTAATGTATGTACAAAAAAATATCCTATCTACATCTAAACTATCTAGCTTCTGTACAAAATATCGTATATACATCCAAAATACCAAACTTATATGCAAAATATCAAATGTAAAAAATATCCAATGTATCTCACTTGTTTACAAAGTATTTGGTTGATATCGAAATATTTAGTTTCCATTCAAAATATTGTGTATGTGTCTAAAATATTATCTAGGTAATGTCAAAAATATCTAGCTTATGTTCAAAATATCTAGCTAATGTCAAAATATCTAGCTAATGTCCAAAATATCTAGCTAATGTCAAAATATCTAGCTTATGCTCAAAATATCTAGCTTATGCTCAAAATATCTAGCTAATGTCAAAATATTTAGCTAATGTCCAAACTATCTAGCTAATGTTCAAAATATCTAGCTTATGCTCAAAATATTTAGCTTATGCTCAAAATATCTAGCTTATGCTCAAAATATCTAGCTAATGTCAAAACATATCTAGCATATGATCAAAATATCTAGCTAAAGTCAAAAATATCGAGCTTATGTAAAAAATAACTAGCTAATGTCAAAGTATCTAGCTAATGTCAAAAATATCTAGCTTATGTCAAAAATATCTAGCTAATGTCAAAATATCTAGCTACCTTATTGTACAGTATTTTATCGTATTGTATTGTACTGTATATATGTGTATCATGCTGTATTTTTCATGTGTTGTTGATCGCTTTAACAACACCAAGTCATATTCCTTTTTCGATTGTATAGTCGTATTGGTTCAATAAAGTAATCTAATCTAATATCCAAATTATCTAGCTTATGTCAAAAATATCTAGCTAATGCCAAAATATCTAGCTAATATCCAAATTATCTAGCTTATGTTAAAAAATATCTAGCTAATATCCAAATTATCTAGCTTATGTTCAAAATATCTAGCTAATATCCAAAATATCTAGCTTGTGTACAAAATATCTACTAGGTAATATCAAAATAAGTGTCTAATATCCAAAATATCTAGCTTGTGTACAAAATATCTAGGTAATATCAAAATATCTATGTAATATCCAAAATATCTAGCTTGTGTCCAAAATATGTAGCTCATGTCTAGGTAATATCAAAATATCTATGTAATATCCAAAATATCTAGCTTGTGTCCAAAATATGTAGCTCATGTCTAGGTAATGTCAAAATATCTATGTAATATCCAAAATATCTAGCTTGTGTCCAAAATATGTAGTTCATGTCTAGGTAATGTCAAAATATATCTAGCTTATATTCAAAATATCTAGCTTATGTCCAAAATATCTAGCTGTCAAAATATCTAGCTTGCGTCCAAAATATCTAGCTAATGTCAAAAATATCTAGCTTATATTCAAAATATCTAGCTTATGTCCAAAATATCTAGCTGTCAAAATATCTAGCTTGCGTCCAAAATATCTAGCTAATGTCCAAAATTTTTTTTGCAATGTTAGGTAGAATGAATCGATTATCTAATAAACAGCAATACTTATCAACAATTGCATGATATATCAAGCGCTATACATAACTTTGTAGTTGTAACACTGATCAGGATGCTGCTTGCAACCAGCATGGTGTGAATTTATTTGAAGCAGATTGTGTACTAATGTACGTCTGCTTTTGATTTCAGGTCTGCCTACATGATTTCCAAGTTCCGGCCTCTTTGTCCCATTCTGACAGTTACTCGTGATGCCCAAGTTGCAAGACAAGTCCATTTATGGAGGGGTGCATTCCCTGTCTTGTACAGAGAACCTGTATCACAGAACTGGGCAGATGATCTCGATGCTAGGATCAACTGGGCGATCGAGGTTGGCAAGAAACGTGGTTTCTACGATTCAGGAGATCCAATCATTTGCATCACAGGATGGCGTCCAGGAACTGGCTTCACCAACACCATGCGTATTATCCCTGCATAGATACTTACTAACTTTAATGAATAGCCCTCTTGTCGGTTTCAAGATGTGATGTACAAGCGTGCACTGTGTACAACACTTAAGTATCAGTTGCACGAGTTATCTACATACAACCATGTTTTGTGTGGTTGCACAAGTCATTTACGTCCTGAACTAAACTCTTTCCCCTTTAGCATAACACAGTCTAGTTCCTATACATGGTACAGTCATCTTGATCATCTCCACTGTCTAGTCAAATGCATTTCTATAGCAGAACATTTTTATTCTTAACACCAACAGCGTTAGTTTATGCTATTGGAGCGTTGATATAAACGTGATGGTACTATTACGTCGTCATGTTACTTACTTTCACACACGAGTTTGAGTTTGTAGTGAACTTTACAAAATAACCAAATTACAACCACCTGGCATGGTGATGATTTATTACTGATGTGCTGTTCACCCTTTCCCCAGCAGGAAGTTTTGCTAGATTTGTGGTTGCATTTGTCCATTTGACTATATATGTGGAGAGAGAGAGAGATTGTAGAAAACGAAACTGACATGCATAGTAACGAGTAAGTGTAACCATACAGAAAGAAATATGGTATGATGGGTGTACATTTACCATTGCAAGACCAAAAAAAAAAAAGAATTATTTCTGGTAATGACAGTTTGTCTAAAGTGATGCGACAACACAATTTTTTTTTTATTCTCAACAAACCTGTCACTCAGTCTACTATTTATGGCAGTTACTGTTCTTTTTATTTAGTACTTTTGAGCAAGTATGTATGTGGGGCAGATGTCATTTGCTTGTTCATGATTTGCTCTGTCTGCAGTTGTCTTCACTGAAGTAGGGAGGTTTATTTTTGTGTTTCTCCCTCGGATCTGTAGACAGCATGGGCTGGACAAACACGAAAAAAGAGACCGACACAAGGGTATTTATTTAAGTAATGTGCGCACTGACCAGAAACAATTCTTTTCTCTTTTTTTGGCCTACGTTTTCACCCAATAAAACTTGACTATGAATAGAAGCTACTACTGGTACAATGATTCAATTTACTCTAAAAGTTGTTCGGAAAGCAACAGAAATATTTTTCAAATTCTAAAAAAAAAATCATAAACCAGATAGCATCTGTGATGTTCTAGAAGTCTTACAACACATCTTGAAATTGGAAAGTTGACTATTGCATACCTGAATACCAAATGTTGATATGTGTGTGTGTGTGGTTGCTAGCGTCTACATTATCATGTTAACAATATTGATGATTAAGTGGAAAATTACTACAGAGGAAAAATGTAAAGTACAGATTATATGAGTTATAAATTTTGCAGTGTTGAATTGAATGATTTATCTTGCATTTTGTATTAACATATGTTTATAAATTGCAGTCAGACCTGTGTATAATGGCCACTCGGAGTGTTGATAAAAGTGCTATGAGTAAGTGGAATGTTTGTAAGGTGGTTGCTATTAGCAGGTGGACACATTGTAAGGGGGTTGGTATTAGCAGGTGGACACTAGTTGCTATTAGCAGGTGGACACATTGTATTGGGGTTGCTATTAGCTGGTGGACACTTTGTAAGGTGGTTGCTATTAGCAGGTGGACACTTTGTAAGGTGGTTGCTATTAGCTGGTAGACACATTGTATTGGGGTTGCTATTAGCAGGTAGACACATTGTAAGGGGGTTGCTATTAGCAGGTGGACACTCTGTAAGGTGGTTGCCATTAGCAGGTGGACACTCTGTAAGGTGGTTGCTATTAGCAGGTGGACACTTTGTAAGGTGGTTGCTATTAGCAGGTGGACACTTTGTAAGTGGGTTACCATTAGCAGGTGGACACTTTGTAAGGGGGTTGCTATTAGCAGGTGAACATTTGGTATTAAAGGGAATTACTATGAACAGGTGCCAGCCATAAATGGAGGGTGTGCTATGATCAGATTGACAGTATATAAATGTGGTTGATGTCAACAGGTGGCTGTTAACACAGGCTTGACTGTATAAACAGTTCAGCATGTAGTTCTTGAAGAATGGCTGATTGATGCTTGGATAACATTGATATTACAGTGCTTCCAATCAAAATATGAACGATAAACTACTGCAACAAATTGATACATTACCAAAGTAGGTCTGTGTCTTTGTACAGAATTTAGTAGGGTGAGTGAGAGCAAAGATGTGCAGCAATTGTGTGCATCATTACTGATAACTTCAATCGTAACAAGTTTCAAATTTTGAACATCTTACAGATACCAAGGTTTGTTCAGTACACCTAGGATTTATTTGCAATATGCGCCGATTTGGCGCACTCGTTAATAGCTTTATCAAGGTAAACTGTTATTCAAATTTGCCACTGAGTAGGCAATATTGTGACTACATGTACAATAGCTAAATCTGCGTCAATGCATCAGGGCAAGTCCAGTAATGTATCAATATGTTGCAGAGTACTTCATCGTTCATACTTCGGCTGAAAACACTGTAAATGCTAACACCTTTTGTTCTGTATGGTCAGTCATTCGTTACATGGAAAATAAAAAATTTAAAACATTCGTGATTTGTTCTAGTAGTATGTTATATACATCATGTGTGAGTGTTTTACAAGCCAAATAGCATTTGTTATCTCAAACGTAACATAACTTTATTTATAAATGATTACTGTGTTCCGGTCAGACTGTGTCGTACATTTTACAGTATCCAAGTCATAGATTCAAATGTTAGCTCAAAATTAGTGAAATATGTGTTTGCTTTACTTGTTGTCAAACTTATGAATGTTGCATTTCATATAAAAATCATTAATTGGAAATTATTATCTCAATATTGAAAAGACTTGGTTGTAGTAAATGTGTGCTTTACTTTTTGTCAAACTTACACTGCATGGCTAGTCTCAGTTACCCAGACTCTTGCTGCTGGGGGCTCTGCCTATGAGCCCACCCCAAATGAGAATCTTGGGAAACACGATTCCAACTACCCTACGCAGGAAGTAACCTCTGGAGCAGTGCATCATGGGAGTACTTAATGTTCAACACTGCAGGTTGAACGATTTGGATACCTCTGCTACAGTTTATCACTTCTCAAGTGACTGATATATATTAATTACAACAAACAGACCTCATAAGCCCATTTTTTATGCTTGGAAGAAATGTACTGTGTGACTTCCATTGTAGGGTAGTTGGAACATGGATTTCCCAGACTTTCATCTGGGTGGTCTCGTAGATGAGCCCCAAGTGGTGAGAGTCTGGGTAACCTAGACTACTGCATGGAAAGACGGTCAAACAGAGGAATTGCCGAAAATCCAGAAATGCTGCCATGTATATGTATGTGAAGCTGGAAATGTCGCTTTTCATACAGTGTTATGTATGGTGAATTTCACATGAAACTTGACATTTATTAGTTCCAAATATATGTGAAAAAGCTTTACAGTGGTAACGTGTGATTGCACATGTCTGCCAGACTACAATGTGTTATATATATTTTTACAAGATGTGCATTTGTGAGCCCTCTGTTACTAAAACATTAGCATTACAGTGAAAAAAAAACTTGTGGTTACTTTGTTTTTGTAATGTATGTTTATGTGATATACTACCAAACCAGAGTGGGTATAGCATTTCAGTTAGAGGATGTGATGTTTTTTTACGATTGAAACAACACTTTTGTCACAAGTAACAAAAACAAAATCCAGACACTGATAGTGGGAAGGTATGTAGAATCTGGAGGTAACACTGGTCAGTGAGCACATCACATTAGTCGGATCAGTGGATGTTTACACTCGTGGCATAATGCGTTAATTTGGGCAAATAGTGAGTTTGTTCTAGCAAACTATTAATTAATGCAAAGCTGATAAACTCCAATAAGACATCATTGATATCAGGTAGGAAATAGAAAGAAAAAACAGTGAGAGGAAACAGTATTTAAAACTTTATTTGAAATATACAGAAAATAAATTAGAAATCCGGAAAATCGCGAGAGAACAAAATTGTTCTTTTCCCTATGGTAAAATAATACATTTATCTTGCTGTCGGGTGAAACAAGGAAGATTCAAACACAAAGCTGTTTGTGTTCGCAGTGACATAAAATGTAACATTTCATGTGCGTGCTCGTCTGAAGGTTCGTCGTGACAGGGCGCCCTCACACATCGGTCAACCCCTCTGGGTGCCAGTGAGGGTGGAATGACAAGATGTATCCTGCAGTCTACATACATACTTGCTATCAGTGTATATTGTTTGACATATAACATCATGTAGCCTAATAGGGAACTTGCAATCCAGACTGAGCATGCTCAGATGCAAAGGACTATGGGATTATCTGTGGTTATGATAATACCTAATCTGGAGCTACTGATGGAATTAACCTCCCACAATTGTCAGAGTAACTATGAATTGATCATTTGTGGTTACAAACAATGTATCAACATTGTTTACAATACTAATTGATTAGCATTTATTATCACTTTTCCCATGATGCAACATTCAACATGGCAGGTTTGCAAGCTCCCTATTGAAACTCTATAGTCTTTCTGATTTGGTAGTATTTTACTGAATGGTTATCTTAGACTAACATTTGTTAGCTTGCACACTAATTTCTGTCGAACTTTAATGAAATACAATAAGTTTAGACATTGTTGTCAAACTTTGGAGATCCAACATACTATGTTGTGAATCCACAGCCAACTGAAATAATATGAACAGCTTTCTAACCAAGTCTTTGAGTTTTTCCAGCATTTTTGTGATGTTTTAGTGACTATTACCAAAAGCAGATAACAGAATCAATGTTTTGTGTATATATATTCTCTTCATTTTGTCAGCCTCTGCATGGTTTGAAACAAGAAAGGAGGCTAGTTTAACATTTTTCTGGATTGATTATTGTATAAAATTTGCTAAAAATACAATTAACAGTTTGTTGGCTTTGATAGAAATTACCAACCTCAGATAACTGATAACAGAAATACAAGAGTTTGCTCTTACTATGCCGAGTACTGTTCTTGTAAATCTCTAATTTCTTAAAACAGTATGTAAAAATGTTGTACTAAAAAGATTGCCGAATAGAGTGACTATTTTTAGGAAAGAAGACATTGCATAAAAGACTAGGTAAGATGTTTATATATTTTTGCCATGGCAACATTGTGATACATTTGTGTAACATTATGCACAGTGTAGCCAATTGTAAGATACATTTGTAATACATTACCTACAGTGTAGCTACATGTAAGAACCTTTGTGTAACATTACCTACATTGTTGCTAAGTGTAAGGTGCATATGTGTAATATTGTCAACAATGTAGCCAAGTATAAGATAGATTTGTCAAATATTACCTACACTGTAGCCAAATATGATATACATCTGTGTGACATCAACTGTGTAGCCAAGTAAAAGATGAATTTGTCAAATGTTACGTACAGTGTAGCCAAGTATAAGATACATTTGTGTAACATTGTCAACAATGTAGCCAAGTATAAGATGAATTTGTCAAATGTTACCTACAGTATATCCAAGTATAAGATACATTTATGTAACATCTACTTTGTAGCCAAGTATTAGATAGATTTGTCAAATATTATCTACAATGTAGCAAAGTGTAGCAGTTTCACTTTCAGTGACATTATCCAGACAATGTCACAGCAATATAGCAATTCATGTAAAGCTGGCAATAAAAGTTGCACACATGATGTACAAAGTGTGATTATAAATAAAAATATGAGTGCTATCCTGTATATTTTGTTGTGATGTTGGTATTTGTTGTATTCCGTAACGGGCAATAAAGAAGTAAAAAATACTTTAAAAGTCAGAATTAGGAATTCTGTTAAGAACTTTGTTGGTTAAGTCTTGGAGTAAATTACCAGGTTAAGTAAAGCGGCCATTTAGATGAAAATTTGGTATTTATCTTGGATATCAAGTGTACAGGATAAAACAAATATACCATGTTTTGAAAAATATAAACACCAAAATCTCATCCGTATGGTCACTGTAAAGTTCAGTAATCATCTGGTACAAATGTCCGAATGAAGAGTTTGTTTTTGTTGACAAGGACAATATTCATCACACAACTTGAGTAAGCTCGTCCCAAATTCTGACCATGTGATATTGATATAGTTCTTGTACAAGAATCCAACTTTTGCTTGAACGTGAAATGTGATATCAACATAGTTCTTGTACACAAATCGAACTTTCACTTGACCATGGGATGTAGTATTGTTCTTGTACAAAGATTAAATTTTTGCTTGACGTTGAGATGTCATATTGGCATAGTATTTGTGCAAAAATCAAACTTTTGCTTAACTGTGGAAATGGGCCAGAGACAAGACTAAGCAGTCATTAGTGGATACTTCAATAGGGAACTTGCAATCCAGACTGAGCATGCTCAGATGCAAAGGACTATGGGATTATCTGTGGTTATTGTCGCAGTAATAACTTATCTGTAGTTACCGATGAAATAAACCTCCCACACTGGTCAGGATAAATATGAATGGATTATTTGTGGTTATAAACAATGTAACAATATTGTTTACAATACTAATTGATTAGTATTTGTTATCACATTTCCCATGATGCAACATTCAACATGGCGGGTTTGCAAGTTCCCTATTCTAGATTCTGGATTGTTTAATTCCTGTTGTGTTCTGAGGACTCTTGAAGTCCAAGGTTTGTTGCTGTGGATGAAATTAATAAACAGAGTGTATTGTTATCTCATAAATATTACAAACTTGTTGTTTGCACATTTTTGTTTAGCTTTCCATTATTTCACTAGACTGAGTGATTCAGATTGTGTGCTCTCACTCCAAGTTGGTGCCACTTGAAGTGACCATATTGATGACAAATAGGTATTTTCTTGGATTTTGGTTTTGTAAAACAACTCTACCGTGTTTTCCTACTTGAAAAAACAGATGTGAAACTGTGTGTGTGTGTGTGTGTGTGTGTGTGTGTGTGTGTATGTGTATATGTACAGATGTGTGTGTGTGTGTGTGTTTGTACGGATGTGTGCAGATGTGTGTGTGTGTGTGTATGTGTGTTAATGTTATAATCAAAGCCATGGATAGCCTCTAGACAACTAGATCAAAACATTAGGGTGATCCTATTTTTGTTCAAGTTCTGTCTCATTACTAACCCAAATTTCTTGCTCCGACATCAAAATATTTTTAAATTTTTTTTTTGCCCACCCTTATTTTCTATTGAACAGCACCCTCTCTGGCAAGAATAAGCAAGTGTCTGGACTGTCTACATCATCTGCAGGCATAATGACAGCGACACTTGTTCACAAATAGTTCATTTCTTTCATGACAGAAGACTATTACGATAGTGACTGGGAGAAATAAAAAGTTGATATTTACCTTTACAAAACTAAAAATGAGCAACAAACTCAAACATTTGAAGATTAAAAAAATCTCTCAAGGGATTAGTGCCAGTCTGTTATCTACTACTAACAATATGAGAATTAGAAATTTAACCAACATATACAAATTTATACGATGCACAAGCCAAGTTATTGCGTTGGTACAGAAAATATGAATTGCAGACCTTCGTTGTTCTATGTCGCTGGTTCTGCAGTGCTTGAAATATGGTAAAATCGTTTCAAATTGTCAAATTTCTTTTTCCCAATTTTTCGTAAATTAATATTGAGGAGGTATAATTGTTGGCATTGCTTTTATTGTTGTTTAATTCAGAATAAACTGTAAAAATAAACTCTCAAAACTTTTGCTGTACTTTACTTTGTTCAAGGAAACTCACTTTCAATCAAAATAAAAATCTGGAGTCGCCATACACATTTTTGATGAAATAGAGGTCAACATGTAGTCATTTTAGAATCCAATATGGCCACCATTTTAAAATCCAATATGGCCACCATTTTAGAATCCAATATGGCCACCATTTTAGAATCCAAAATGGCCACCATTTTAGAATTCAATATGGCCACCATTTTAGAATCCAATATGGCCACCATTTTAAAATGCAATATGGCCACCATTTTAGAATCCAATATGGCCATCATTTTAGAATCTAATATGGCCACCAAATACTGTGTTAACTTTATAAGAAAATAAAGGATTGATTATTTCATTGAAAACAAAACAGTTAACCTCCAGATTTCTTTTATTAAAGTGGCCATAAGGATGATGATTGGGTAGTTATTTTGGATTATTGATTTATGAAACAAATTTATTATGGCGTCCTACTTGAAAAATCAATGTGAAACAACATTGACCAAGTCTGTGTTGTAACTCAATACATTGTATAAAGTTAGAAAATGTGTAAAGAGTTTGTTATTTACGGTGTTATTTCTCACAAATGATGTTATTTTTCACAACTGGTGTTATCTCACAGCTGGTGTTATTTCACAACTGGTGTTATTTCACAACTGGCGTTATCTCACAACATGTTATCTCACAGCTGGTATCTCACAGCTGGTATTATCTCACAGCTGGTATCTCACAGCTGGTATTATCTCACAGCTGGTATCTCACATCTGGTATTATCTCACAGCTGGTATCTAACAGCTGGTATCTCACATCTGGTATTATCTCACAGCTGGTATCTCACATCTGGTATCTCACAGCTGGTATTATGTCACAGCTGGTATCTAACAGCTGGTATCTCACAGCTGGTATTATTTCATAGCTGGTATTATCTCTCACATCAAGTTTTATTCCTCCTGACTTGTGTTATTGTTCACACATTAACGCCTCTTTACGTGATTCTTTCTGCAGAATCATTAAAGTTAATAATATTTTGTTTTCTGTTTTTCTTTATTTCAGAGCAGCGTACATGATTTCAAAGTTTCGCCCTCTGTGTCCGATATTGACGGTCACCAACGACAGACAAGTGGCACGGCAATGCCATATATGGAGAGGCTGCTTTCCACTCTTGTACGAAGCCCCTCTGACTCCCAACTGGTCTGATGATATCGATGCCAGAATCAACTTTGCTATCTCTATTGGCCAGAAACGAGGTTTTTATGACACAGGGGATCCCATCATATGTATCACTGGATGGCGCCCAGGTTCAGGTTACACCAACACAATGCGTATTATGAGTGCCTAGGGTTGTATACCCCTGTCCAGGTGATACCAACACAATGCGTATTATGAGTGCCTTGTGTTGTATACCCCTGTCCAGGTGATACAAACACAATGCATGTTATGAGTGCCTTGTGTTGTATACCCCTGTTCAGGTGATACCAACACAATGCATATTATGAGTGCCTAGTGTTGTATACCCCTGTCCAGGTGATACCAACACAATGCATATTATGAATGCCTAGTGTTGTATACCCCTGTAAGAAGTGTTGTCCAGAACCGCTTACTTTGATGTGCTTGTGTTAGATATGTTTGTGTTCTTCAGTATCAATGAGTTTTGCTGAAATACTACTTCATGTAAAATGATTAATTTATCGGATAAGTCTGTGACATTACAATGATAAAATGATAACCAAACTAAATCAAAACAAAAACCATAAATAATTATAAATCATGTGATGACTCATTTACATATTGAATAGGCCATTCCAGACTTGAGAATACAGCGCCCTCACTCAAATTGAGGGTATCATCACCTCATAGTACTGTACTTAAGAGCCTTGTCAATTGGCAATTTATGTATTTCAAATATGCATTAATATGCAAATGAACTATTTAAGTATTTCAAATACTAGTAGCATTCATTTACATAATATGCAAATTGGCATTTTATATATTTCAAATATGCATTTATATATGCAAATGAGCTATTTAAGTATTCAAAATACTAGTAGCATTCATTTACATAATATGCAAATTGGCATTTTATGTATTTCAAATATGCATTTATATATGCAAATGAGCTACTTAAGTATTCCAAATAATGTACATTTACATTGTTCATCATTGCAAAACATTATTAAAATACAATCAGCTA
Organism: Glandiceps talaboti; assembly: GCF_964340395.1. NCBI lineage: Eukaryota > Metazoa > Hemichordata > Enteropneusta > Spengelidae > Glandiceps > Glandiceps talaboti. The sequence goes on along the minus strand of NC_135567.1, from coordinate 18,958,939 downwards.
CAGGGAAACATTGAGTTAACCACTTGGTCACCGACAACCCTGAATGGGTTTGAACCCCGACCACGGTGGTAAGAGCCAAGTGGTTTAATTACTCAGTCACTGACAACCCTGAATGGGTTCGAACCATGACCACGGTGGTAAGAGCCAAGTGGTTTAATTACTCAGTCACTGACAACCCTGAATGGGTTCGAACCATGACCACGGTGGTAAGAGGCAAGTGGTTTAACTACTCAGCCACTGACAACCCTGAATGGGTTCAAACCATGACCACTGTGGTAAGAGGCAAGTGGTTTAACTACTCAGCCACTGACAACCCTGAATGGGTTTGAACCCCGGCCACAGTGGTAAGAGGCAAGTGGTTTAACTACTCAGCCACTGACAACCCTGAATGGGTTCAAACCATGACCACTGTGGTAAGAGGCAAGTGGTTTAACTACTCAGCCACTGACAACCCTGAATGGGTTTGAACCCCGGCCACAGTGGTAAGAGGCAAGTAGTTTAACCACTCAGCCACTGACAACCTTGAATGGGTTTGAACCCCGACCACTGTGGTAAGAGGCAAGTGGTTTAACTACTCAGCCACTGACAACCTTGAATGGGTTTGAACCCCGACCACTGTGGTAAGAGGCAAGTGGTTTATTAAACCACTCAGCCACTGACAACCCTGAATGGGTTTGAACCCCGACCACTGTGGTAAGAGGCAAGTGGTTTATTAAACCACTCAGCCACTGACAACCCTGAATGGGTTTGAACCCCGACCACTGTGGTAAGAGGTAAGTGGTTTATTAAACCACTCAGCCACTGACAACCCTGAATGGGTTTGAACCCCAACCACAGTGATAAGAGGCAAGTGGTTTAACCACTTAGCCACCGACAAAATTCATTTGTTTATTCTCTATGTTTATCAATGCTTGTCTGTCACTGGTTGTATTTTGTATTGTTTCTTGTAAAACTTTGAGAATCAACCTCCAACAAATTGATTTGCACTAGTCTCGTTTACTCAGATGAGGACAGGTCTTGTAGGCTGAGCCCCAAAAGCTGATAGTCTGGGTAACCGATACTAGCTGAGTAGGCTTAGCCCCAAATACCAATATTCTGGGTAACTGATACTAGTTGAGTAGGCTGAGCCCCAAATACCGATAGTCTGGGTAACCGATACTAGCTGAGTAGGCTTAGCCCCAAATACCGATATTCCGGGTAACTAATACTAGTTGATTAATCAATTGGTAGATGTTGTTGGAAGATTTTTACTTTGAACTGAAATAAGTTTGTAAACAAATATTAAAGTTCTGGACTTTGCATGCCATGCTTGACCAAATGTAGACTGTAAGATACATCATGTTGCTCCATTCTCACCAGCCTGCTCTGTGAAAGGGGTTGACCGATGTGTGAGGGCGCCCTATCTTGGCATACCGCCCTCACAGTCCTCCTCTTTCAATGATGTGTGAGGGCGCCCTATCATGGTGTACATTACAGACTAGACCAAATGCTGTGTGTGCTATATAGGAATGTGAAGTAGAAACTCAATGCAATATGTTTTCAAACTATTATGTGTCTGATATTTGAGATATTTAGCATATTATTATATTTTTGAGATGTTCAGTGTGTGTTTTTTAGTGTGTTTTTAGGAGACATACACAGAAACTCAATGCAGTATGTGACAAATTGATATTTATTTTGGATTTATAATTCATAAAACAACTGTATGTTTTCCTCCTTCAAAAAAAACATTGTGACGCACGATATACTACATGTATATCCTTATTTACAACTCAAAAAATTGAAAAAACATTTTTTTAAATGTTTAAACTTTTTTTATTGTACGTACAATAACAAACTTTTTACACACTTTTTAGTTTTTTTGTAATTCATTGGGTTACAAAGACAGATTTGGTCAATAATGTTTCATAATTTTTTTTTCCAAGTAAGAAAACATAGTAAAGGTTTCTTAAGAATTAATTAATAATCCAAAATAAATACTTTTTTGTCATCCCATGGCTACTTTGTCATTGTTGAATAGAACCTTGTAAACCTCTAAGAACAAAGACATCAGTCTAAAATGGCGCCAGCACTACCATGACATTTTGTACGAATGTAAGATGTGAATGTATGTACTTAAAGTGGCACAAATTGAGTTTATTAACTTTTACTCAAGTGAAAATACTTACATAAAATCTGTATTGAATTATAATATGGCTGCAAACAGGAAATTGAGAAAACAGCGCCCTCGCTCAGATTGGGGGTATCATCACCTCATAGTACTGTTTCTTAAGAGCTTCCAGCTTGGTATTCTGTAGAAGTGTAAATCAGGGATGTTTTTCATATTGTTCAGTCATCGAGGAAAGCAGCAGTGCGCTAAGATTAACCAAGTAACCTATGCCATGTATACCCCCAGGGTACACACAGACAGGAAGTAGAGCGCCACCAAGGTACACACAGACATGAAGTTATTTACAGGCATTGTTAGAACAGTTGATTGCATAGTATGGTTATTCATCAACATATTTTTATACGTATCACAAATAATCATATAAATCGTGTACACAAATATAGATTTTTTTCTCCATTGAATAACTGGAATGTGATGATTTAAATAAATTGTGTGTTGTGTTGTTTTGTAGTAAAATAAAATATGTAAAAACGTCAGATTTTGCAGTGTTTATTTCTTGCCGTCCATAAAAGTGGAGGCTGTATGATTGTGTGTGTGTGTGTGTATGTGTGTATGTGTGTGTGTGTGTGTGTGTGTGTGCGTATGTCTGTCTGTCTGTCTGATGGTAGGTGGTTTAATACAGTTCGGGGGAGGTGGTGGGGGTCTGAGGCCTACATTGAACTATCGATGTCATCCCTAAATAGGCTAAATTGATTTGTAAAGCAAAGAGTGACCCCTGCCCTCCCCCTTGTAATTCCTGAAGACTCCCTTAACAGCCCGCTTGAGGAGAGCGCCCGCAACGGCCGATCTTTCAGTCTATTGGGAACATATCGAAACAATTAAATTGCTTGAATATTTTACAAAGAAAACACATTAAAACGACTCGTCATTACGTGTTTTTTTTGGTAATTTTCCTTTCACTGGCCAAAACAAATATATAAACAAACGAACAAAACAAAAATAACAACAGCAATTTTTAAGTTTGCCTGCGAATACCTACGAATTCAGTTGTGATTACCCCGGCGTAATCTCCTTACATTTGGAAAAACAACAACAAAACTTGAGTTTATGACATTGCCATTTTCATGATTGTGAAGTAATTCTGTAGACTTATTTACATATCTTACGTCACTTCCTTTGTTCTGGCTCATAATAAGTGATCGATAAATGAATAAGATCCCAGACAAGGAGAAGATTTCTTTGCTGCAGGTCGGGTTATTTATTATTATAGTACGCCCTCTATAAACGAAAGAACAAGGTTAGTGGGTCAAAGGTTATCACACTGAACCTTGAACGTCTACGAGTCTGGTGGTGGATATCCGTGTACTAACTTGTCGTGTCTACAGACGATTACCGTGCTGTCTAAGAGAATGGATCTTTCGAAGCATCGCAGATCTCCATTTGGTGAGTATATCTAACTAGTTTTGAGAGAGCTGGACGGAAAGCCAGTAGAGAAGTGTTCGAACGAACGGAAGGTACAGTGCATGTACACTGTAATGTGAGCTCGTTGTATGTGTTAGGTTCAGTCCGAGTAATCCGAGTCCGAACTACGCAGGCGAACTACGCACTCCACCATGCACCGGGAACCCAAGCTAATTGCAAATATAATCATCAGAGTTTACTGTTTTATATACCCTGAATGCAACGTTACACGCTATACACCATACCAGACGCACTTATTTGTTAGCAGCCATATGACTGGGACATTGGAACAACCAGAACAAAGGATATGTCCATATATATGACCTTGGAGTAATTATACTGGCCAGGTGACTTTTAAATACAGTGGCTATCACCTCATTAAAATTCCTGTCAGTGTGCAATATCATCTGTATGTATGTTCCTTTCTTTATCTAAAAATGAAATTGGAATGTACAGGGTATCATGTGTGTGTGTGTGTGTGTGTATATATATATATATATATATATATATATATATATATATATATATATATATATATATATATATATATATATATATATATATATATATATATATATATATATATATATATACATTCCAATTTATATATATATATATATATATATATATATATATATATATATATATATATATATATATATATATATATATATATATATATATTATATATATAACTCGGTGAGTATCAATTTGCTAAGACAAAGCTCTATACCGCAGTGGCAGAGCGCAATAGTTTTGGTAGTACTGGAACTCTTTCTTGGTTGTAACTCGGAGTTTCACCCATTGTGCGATCATCAGACAACCTGCTATATATATATGTGTGTGTGTGTGTGTGTGTGTGTGTGTGTTTGTGTGTGTGTGTGTGTGTGTGCGTGCGTGCGTACGTGCGTGTGTGTGGTTTTTTTGTGGTCTTCAGATTAGGTACAGCTTAATATGTCATATCTCTTTCAGATTATCCACTGATTAAAGAAGAACCAGGTGTGTATGTACAATATGCAAATGAAGTAGATTCAGACAGCTCAACCAATGATATTCCATCTTATAATGTTGATAATCAAGGTATGTAATCAGTACTGTAGATCATCTAATTAGAGAATATTTCACTTCTACTATGATAATCTTGTGACTAAGTCTACAGGCCTTCCTCCCCTCCCCCTCTTTACCCTCTCCTTTCCCTCCTCCACTTCTCTTCCCCTCCCCCTTCTCCCAGTAGTCTTCTAATAGGTTAGGTATTCATCCAACTGTATCAAAACCACTCACTCAGGTAGTCTTGGTTACCCAGACTCTTGCTGCTGGGGGCTCTGCTTACGAGACCTCCCCAAGCGAGAGTCTAGGAAAACGAGAGTCCAACACGCCCATGCAGGAAGTAGCTTCTAGAGCAGTGCATGCTGGGGAATACTCCAAATCCAACATTGTACGCTAAACGATTTAGGTACTTTCTTGACAAGTTAACGGCCTCGTAAACCCATTTTTTATGACTTGGAAGAAATGTACTGTGTTACTCCCATGTAGGGTAGTTGAAACACAGGAAGTAGCTTCTAGAGCAGTGCATGCTGGGGAATACTCCACTCCGTGGTTTCCCCAGACTCTTGCTAATAGGGAGGTCTTGTAGGTAGAGCCCCCAGTGGCGAGAGTCTGGGTAACCAAGACTAGATGGTCTTGTAGGCAGAGCCCCCAGTGGCGAGAGTCTGGGTAACCAAGACTATCACTCAGGTCGCTATTTCACACTAAAGTACAGCTTGTGTTAAACAAAATTATTCAAGTAAAAAAGTGAGAAAACCCTTGAGGCAAGTTTACTTTCAGGTGTGCCTAATATTGTAGTTGTCAAGGATATATACATAAAATAGAAATTTTTTAAATGTACATTTAAGATACACACAAGATGTAACCTGTATTCTATAATTAATAACTTTATTCATTTACATATACAGGTACACCACCAACCACGAATCAGGATTATTGCCATGGCAACAGAATAATAGACAAGATCAAGATCAAAGTTGAACCACAAGAAGTGTGTGAAATGTCTGATCAATATTCGACATCACAAGTGTGGCAGGTAGTGACAGATCACCAAGCCTCTCAGCCTGATATGGATTGGCATGACACTCATACCCCCTTTGTAGGAATGGAATCAACCAAATTTACAACTCCCTACTCAGAAATACAATCAACTGACTCGATACATATGTCAGAGAAGGAAGCAAGAAAAAATAGAACTCCCCACTTAAAAATGGTGTCAACCAAAGTTACATCTCCCTTCCCAGAAATGGAATTGACTAATTCGACAACTATTCCGTCAGGAATGGAGTCAACTAAAGACACTTCATCCGAACATTTCAAAGTAACCACAACTCCCCTCTCAGAAATGGAATCAACCAAATGTGCAGAGCGCAATATCACTGTTTTTACAAATCAGCAAATAATGTACACAGAAAGTGATGATGCAGCTATGGCTGAAAGGAATGTCATCCATCATCAAATTGTGTGCACAAATAATGGTGATGAAATTATTCAGATCAAGACAGAAATGGAGGAAGAA
>NC_135567.1:18920305-18947805 GCF_964340395.1 Glandiceps talaboti | reverse complement strand
TCCCGCTGCTGGTGGTTCTGCCTACGAGACGACCCCAAATAAGTGTCTGGGGAAGAGAGATTCCAACTCTCCCACATATAGGAACAGTTTGCCTTCTAATGATAGCCAAATTTTGTTGTTGTGAGTCAAAATGAGAAAAAAATGGCATTTCTTGTGAGTCACTACATAGTTAGAGATAGGAGAACACCAAATTTTGGTGTGTCACTAGAAATTGTGTGCGTCAGTCAAACTGGCTAAGAGGGTACACTCACCACATAGTAAGAGATAGTGGAACACCAAATTTTGGTGCATCACTTGAAACTGTGTACATCAGTGGCACAGCAAATTGGCTTAGGGCACACTGTAAAGGAAGTAGCTATTAGAGCAGTGCATGCTGGGGAATACTTCACGTCCAACATTGTAGGCTAAACGTCTAGCGACTCTGAGTGACAAGACCCCCATAGATCACTTGTATTATCCTTGGTTGAACTACAGGATATATATGCATTAATTTGGGCAAATAGTGAGTTTGTTCTAGCAAGCTACTAATTAATGCAAAGCTGATAAACTCAGATAAGACATTGATATCAGGTAGGAAATAGAAAATAAAACAGTGAGAGGAAACAGTATTTAAAACTTTATTTGAAATATACAGAAAATAATATTTGAAATCTGGAAAATTGCGAGTACAAAATTGATTATTTGTCCTTTACCCTGTGGTTGAACAAAGAAAACTATTGTTGACTAACATCTAATTATCTACTATTACAGTGATATACCGACCAGTAAGATCTCAATCCTGGGTTATGGACTATTCAAGAATGAATATAGAACATTACACCAAGCATTAGCTGATCAAAATTTCCAAGTTGTTATTTTGGATGAATCTCACTACATAAAAAATCTGAAAGCTGCCAGGACAAAATTATTAGTACCCTTACTACAGAACACAAAGAGAGCTCTGTTATTGACAGGAACGCCAGCATTATCTAGACCAGCTGAGGTAAGTCCAGCCTTATCTAGACCAGCTGAGGTAAGTCCAGCCTTATCTAGACCAGCTGAGGTAAGTCCAGCCTTATCTAGACCAGCTGAGGTAAGTCCAGAATTATCTAGATCAGCTGAGGTAAGTCCAGAATTATCTAGACCAGCTGAGGTAAGTCCAGCCTTATCTAGACCAGCTGAGGTAAGTCCAGCCTTATCTAGACCAGCTGAGGTAAGTCCAGCCTTATCTAGATCAGCTGAGGTAAGTCCAGAATTATCTAGACCAGCTGAGGTAAGTCCAGCCTTACCCAGGCTAATCTACAGAATTCAAACACATCCTTACTAATGCTAGCGTTATCTAAGACCAGCTGAGGTAAGTCCATCATCGCCCAGGCTAATCTACAGAATTCAAACACATCCTTACTAATGCTAGCATTATCTAAGACCAGCTGAGGTAAGTTATTATAGAATCTAGCATTGCCAGGACTGTAGCAGTTACCTGACTTATCACCCAATAGTTGGATGCCAAAATTAGAAGGTAAACTTGGATGTTAGAATTAGAGGAAAAACTTGGATGTTAGAATTTGAGGAAAAACTTGGATGTTAGAATTAGGAGGCAAACCTCTTTGATATGTTTAGAAATAATTTGTAATTCATGAATCTGATGTCACCAAAGAATCAATGAAATAAATGAACGAAGTGTTTAATACTGGAATAGTTCTCACCTCTATTATTTCCTATTTCAGTTGTTTCCCCAAATTCAAGCATTGAAGGCAAACTTGTTTGGAAGTTGGACATCGTATGCTAAACGATATTGTAATGCACAGTGGAAATACTATGGAAGACAAAAGACATGGGATACTGGGTAAGTGTGCAAGAGGTATATATGGCGCCTTCATTTTGTTTTGATTTTATTCCTTTGTTTTTACCAATTAGTTGTTAGTTTTTATCTTTGTGCTACACTCATTTATAGCATTCATATTACAATGAGTAACACAGAAGTAAGACACTTTCTCTATGTGCTACACTCGTTTATAGCATTCATATCAAGTATAAAACTATACTTTTTCAGTTGGTTTATTTACAAGCCTAGCATGTGGCCTTTCTAATGTGGTCAATATAGCAAATGAAACAGTATACTTTTACACTTCATATGGATGCTATAAACGATTGTGGTACATACAGAACACACTTTACTTGGGTGTTATGGGTTGTACTTGATATGGATGCTATAAATGATTGTGGTACATACAGAAAATACTTTACTTGGGTGTTATGGGTTGTACTTGATATGGATGCTATAAACGATTGTGGTACAAACAGAAAACGCTTTACTTTGGTGTTATGGGTTGTATATTTTATTCACGATGTGATATTTTTTATTTTCTTCATGACAGGGGTGCTAGTCATCTACCAGAGTTACATGCTAAACTTAAAGACAATATTATGATAAGAAGAGAAAAGAAACAGGTACAAGAATTATTTATAACAGAATCCTGTAATACTTACTCACCTGAGTGTAAGTGTGGTGTGCTAGAGTGTTTTCAGTGTTCTCTGTGTCTGTACTGTGACTGTACTGTCATTAGGAAAATGCAACAGAAAACACCTCAAACAAGAGTGCAAATACCCACACTAACACTTTGTGTCAACTGTCACCATTGAGGGTGCTGTTGCATTGTAAAGGTCTGTTTTGTTGACGGTGTTAAGTCAACTGTCACCATAGAGGGTGCTATTGTAAAATTCTGTTGAACGTGTCTAGTCAACTGCCACCATAGAGGGTGCTATTTCATTGTAAAGGTCTGTTTTATTGACTGTTAAGTCAGCTGCCACCATAGAGGGAGCTATTTCATTGTAAATGTCTGTTTTATTGAAGGTGTTAAGTCAGCTGCCACCATAGAGGGCGCTATTTCATTGTAAATGTCTGTTTTATTGAAGGTGTTAAGTCATCTGCCACCATAGAGGGCGCTATTTCATTGTAAATGTCTATTTTATTGAAGGTGTTAAGTCAGCTGCCACCATAGAGGGTGCTATTTCATTGTCAATGTCTGTTTTATTGAAGGTGTTAAGTCAGCTGCCACCAAAGAGAAAACAGAAGATACCGTTTGAACTCAATGAGACACCACAGAAAAAGGTCAGTGTATATAGAAAAAAATGATAATGTATATTTTTGTGAAGTGATTTCCCACAATAACATACTAAAAATCTGCACATTATTCAATACTCGCCCAGCTGAAATACAGTATGCTATGCACTTGCGCCCTCAGTGTTAAAGCAATACAAACTTTTGTTTTTATTGACCTGCAGAACATTTTCAAGGACTTGTAAATTTAAATTTGTCAAAAAACAAAAGTTTGTATTGTTTGGGGCAAACAAACTGGGGGCGCTAGTGATTTGAAAATGATATTTTAAAAGATGTCATTTGTTTAATAGCTACCTGATGAACATTTTCAGTTTGCTGTGCTCTAGCGCCCCCAACGTTAAGACCGTAAAAACTTTTGTTTTTTCAGTGACCTGAAGAACATTTCCAATGACATATAAGTTTAAATTTGTTAAGTTCATATCAGTTTGATTAAGATCACAATATTTCTTTGTTTATTTTACAGGAAGTTGACAGACTGACTGAAGAGTTAATGAAAGTATTGAAAGGAGAGATGATTTTAGATGAAGGAGTACATCCTAAAACTATTATCAATGGACTTATATCAACTCTTTACATTAAAACAGCAGAAGCCAAGGTAACGTTATTGGAAATTTGAAATCTTTGCCAGTTATCTATAGTGTGGTCTCTATTGTTTACTCAGGCATAGTGATTAACTGTCTCTGTCTGTCGGTCTGCTTGTCTATCTGACTGTCGGTCTCTTTCCTTTCCGTTTGTGTGTCAGTCAGTCTGTGTGTTAGCCTGTCTGTCTGTCTGTCTGTCTGTCTGTCTGTCTGTCTGTCTGTCTGTCTGTGTGTCTGGCTCTGTCTGTCTGTCTCTATCTGACTGATTGTCTCTGTTGGTCTCTGTCTTGTGATTAACTGTCAGTCAGTCTGTCTGTCTGTCTGTCTGTCTGTCTGTCTGTCTCAGTTTGTGTATGTTTGTGTCTCGGTCTGTCAGTCTGTCTGTCTGTCTGTCAGTCAGTCAGTCTGTGTATGTTTATGTTTGTCAGTCAGTCTGTCTCTCTGTCTGTCTGTCTGTTTGTCTGTCTGTCTTCTCTCTGTCAATCTTTCTAACACCATGTTTACAACTCCCTGCTGTAGGCTGGTGCAGTGAGAGAGTATATCAAGACACTAATGGACAACAGAGATCAGAAGTTCCTAGTCTTTGCACACCATCATTTTATGATGCAGGCTTTGACTGAAGCTATACTAGAATACAATAAAGAACACCGTACCAATATTAAACACGTCAGAATTGATGGCAAAGTACCGGTTGCTGAAAGACCTGTAAGTATTCTATGGTATATGCTGATGTATGGATTTTGTAGTTGTTAACTCCCATAGAGGAGCTAATGTTATGCCAATGTCTTGTCTGCTTAGGCTATATGTTTGTTTATTGTGTGTGTTATGTTTATTGTGTGTGTGTGTGTGTGTGTGTGTGTGTGTTTGTGTATGTACGTGTGTGTGTGTGTGTGTGTGTGTGTGTGCGTGTGTGTGTGTTTGTGTACACGTGTGTGTGTTTGTGTACACGTGTGTGTGTGCGTGCGTGTGTGTGTGTGTGTGTATGTACATGTGTGTGCATGTGTGCGTGTGTGAATGTAACATGTACATACGACGTACATGTTTGTGTGCGTTTGTGTGTGTGTGTGCGCATGCATGTGTGTGTGTGTAATTATGTATGTGTGTGTGTTTTTCTGTCAGTCTGTGTGTATGTGTGTCTGTGTGTGCACCCCTGACAAAGAATCAAAAACAAAAAATTTAAAAAACAAAACAAAACAAACTCCAGTAATTTTTTGCTATGAATACACTTTATGTAAATTTATTTTATATTTCTTTACTTTTTTGTGTTGATTTTAGAGATTGGTAAAATCCTTTCAAACAGACGATAATGTAAAGATAGCTGTACTAAGTATGTTGGCAGCTGGTACGGTAAGTTGAAACAGTCATTCTGATTGGATAAATAGTTTCATGCATCATGTAATTAACAATCAGTAACCAGTATGCATGTATTAGCATATTGGCAGCTGGTATGGTAAGTCTTGGTGGAACAGTCATTCTGATTGGATAAATAGTTTCATAGATCATTCAATTAACCAATCAGTAACCAGTACGTATGTATTAGCATATTGGCAGCTGGTATGATAAGTCTTGGTGAAAGAGTCATTCTGATTGGATAAATAGTTTCATACATCATGTAATTAACCAATCAGTAACCAGTATGCATGTATTAGCATATTTGCAGTTGCCACAGTAAGTCTCCATGAAACAGTCAATCTTATTGGTTAAAGTAACAGAACCTTTTTATCGCAAGTATGTTCTGAGAAAAATTTGGAGAATAATATAATTACAGTGTATGTACACAAGCATAATTTATGAAAAATTATGAAAAAATTATGGCAATTTGAAACAATTTGATGATATTTTTTTTTTTTTTTTACATATTTTGAGTACTGTAAAACCAAAGTATAGACATAAGTTATGATGTAGAATGAGAAAGGTATTAAATCCCATATTTTTTTGTTTGCAGGGTCTCACCTTCACAGCTGCTACTCAAGTTGTGTTTGCTGAACTGCACTGGACACCTGGTGTTATGGACCAATGTGAAGACAGAGCTCATCGAATTGGTCAACTAAACTCAATACAGGTGCATTATCTTGTTGCTAGGGGAACGATTGATGACTTTATATGGTCAGCTATCACTAGAAAAGTGAGTTCTGATAATGTTTTAACTATTTAGTGTGTATTTACACGAAAAACTAGAAATCATTTTATTTTACAAAGCAAAATCTGAAAACTACAGCCAGTTGTATAGATACATATATTAACATTAACATCACATGATATTTTTCAACCAATCAGAGGTATGGAATTTGAATTTGTATATGTAGGTTAGTGTTGTAAGCCATGTGCTAAATGATCACATTTACAAGTGTCAGAATTTACATGTCACATGACTATTATCAACCAATCAGAGTACATGTAATGGCAATCTCTCTATACTTTTTGGTCAGTGTTGTAAGCCATGCCCTGAGTGGTTAGCTTCACATTTAATCACATGACTATTTTCAACCAATCAGAGTACATGTAATGGAGATATTTTCATCTCTATTTTTAGGTTAGTGTGATAAGCTATACACTGAGTGGTCAGCTTAACATTTAGTCATATGACATTTCAACCAATCAGAGTACATGTAATAGAAATTGCTTTGTCTGTAATTGTAGGTGAGTGTTGTAAGCCATGCTCTGAGTGGTCAGCTTCATCATCTTAGAGTGGATGAATGTGACAAAGAAGATGCTGAGTTTCTGTCTCATGCTGCAGCCTGGTTGCCAAGAAACAAAGATGAAGAAGATGAAGATGATGAGTTTTATTTCAGTAGCCAGGTGAGCCTAGATAAACTGACCAATCACAGCTTATAATACAAATGTTGTGTTATGTAACCCAGCTGACCAATCACAGCATATAATACAAATGTTGTGTTATGTAACCCAGCTGACCAATCACAGCTTATCATACAAATGTTGTGTTATGTAACTCAGCTGACCAATCACAGCATATAATACAAACGTTGTGCTATTATATAACCCAGCTGACCAATCACAGCATATAATACAAATGTTGTGTTGTGTAACCCAGCTGACCAATCACAGCTTATCATACAAATGTTGTGTAAAGTAACCCAGCTGACCAATCACAGCATTTCCTTGAAAATAAGACTGAATCTGAAACTTCATTTATTTCAAAAGGACCAGAAAGAAACTTTCATACATACTTTCATATTTATTATCCCACAGGGAGAAAGTAAACAGCCCAGTATTTTGTCGTTCTTCACGCCAAAGAGTAAAACAAGCCCAAAAAAGAGAAAAATGAAGACAGGATCACCAAATATCTGTCAATCTTCCCAATCAAACTGCAGTGTATCAGTGATCACTATCCAGAGTGATGATGAAGATTTTCAAAATCAACCAATCAGAAAGAAGCTTAAGAAAACTGATGCTTCCAGTCAGCCAATCAAAATGTCAGTTGGGAAAAAGTCACATAGGAAGAGCCAATCAGCATCAGCGATAGACATTGACTTGTCAAGAAACAGTAACGATGATTCTGATTTGCCAGATTATTTGTTTACTCCACAACAAGACAGCTCAAGTCAGTTGTCAAGAGAAAGCCAGGATATTGCAGAGAAAGACGACATTGCTGCGAATGAAAAAAGTTGGAGTTGTATTGCGTGTACATTTGAAAATCACGAAGAACTACCATTTTGTGAAATTTGTGACACACCAAGAAAACAGGAAATAGTCAGAAAATTACGAAGTTCAAAAATACAAAAACACTCGACGAGACAAAATCTTGAGTCAATTCTGAAAGGAAAGGGGAGGAAGTGTGATGTCTCAGCAGAAAGTGATGATGCAAGTACCAAAGATGATGATGTCACAGAAGGTACACATTTACCCCAAAGCAGGGCAGGGAACTCTGTCTATGATACTTCACAAAGCGATAATGTAAACACAGAAAATGATGATGTAACTACAGAAAGTGATGATACAAGCACCAAAGATGATGATGTCACAGGAGGTACAGGGAACTCTGTTTACGATGCTTCACAAAGTGATAATGTAAACACAGAAAATGATGATGTAAACACAGAAAATGATGATATTCAATCTTTCTGTTCTGACAGTGATGACACAATTATACTGGATTACAGCTACACAGAAAGTGATGATGTCATATCATCCAAAACTCCCAAGGCCACTGGAGGTGTTAGAACTCCTCGTAATGAGAAGTTTACCGATACACATACGCTACCGGAAAATAGACAATCGTCTTCTAAGCTTAGAAATTCCGGAAAGTTATCAAGGAAAATAAGTATGAACACTTCATCCCCAAATCTTACCAGTTCAACTCCTCTACGCAGTAAGGGTGGTGTCCTGAAACACGCCAATGTAGAGGTGTCGGAGAAAGGTGCTGAAGACAGCGGTGACAAGAGTAGTGTAAACCAAGATGTCCCAGCGTTTGACAAATTTCACTTCTGTGCCAGTAAATATACCGATAGAATATACATTTATGATGAGGTAGGCATTTATATCAACTTGTCTAACTTAAAGAAAGTGGCATTTCTTTATTCAGATTAGCACTAGCCTAAGAATACACGCATCTGATCACACTCTGACCGTTAGTGGCGCTCTAATACATTATTCAACTATCGGAACAGTTGGGCTATTTACATGATAGCATTAGTATTGTGTTATTTGACATACTGCTGGTATTTTTACTACAGTGCTTTGCTGAAAACATTGTTACATACCTGTATACAATTGAACATACAATAGTTCCATATAACAAGATCATGTGAACACGCAGTTGTATTTTTGATACGAAATTTACTGTTTTGGATAAGTATATGTAATAATAACAGAACCCCATGCCACGTGAGTTCCAGTGTGGGTACTCAGGTCACGTGTATTTACACTAGTGTTTTCTGTAATGGTTACACTTACTATGCCCCTGAAAGTACAGCCACTGTGAGCCCCACAAACTCTTGTGTAAATATCCCAAATATTGTCATACCAGTAGATTCGTCAGAGTACTGTCATGTTATCATAGTGATTGATTTATTTTCCTGTGATCATTTTTCTTGTAGGATAACACACCGCTTAATGTCAGTTTTAGTCCAGTTGATATCCAACATCAAGATCTGGATGATTTACCGGAATTATTACATTATCCGGATAATATGAAACTCGTAAGGAGATTTGTACGGGAATGGAACAGGTCAGTCTAGCATCTCAGTACAGATTAGTCCCATTATGATGGGGTAATATGGTGGCTGTAATTGTAGGGGGAAGAGGGGGGAATGGGGCGGAAGGGGGTATCCCATCCCCCGTTTCATCTGAAGGTCGGAAGCAAAATCGAATGTTTATTTGCAACATGAAATTAACACTTTTTACCTACTCTTGTATACTGAATAGAGAGAAGTAAAACTGTATGACAACATTTCATTTAATCATTAATTATACTGTATTTGTATATATTTTCTATTTCATGCTTGATACGTGGATATAAGGTTGAGCCAAACATGACATGATTGTGAGAGCTAGAAGACAGAGAACTTTAGCAAGTAGCGTGTAAATAAGCCTTAGCAGGAACACTGATCATCATCTCAGCTTTCCTCTGTCGTGATTTCATAGTGTGAATGAAATGAGGAGAAAACCAATTGACTTCATGTCCTGGAGTAGTAATTAAATTAGTGTTACTGTGATTGATGCAATTCTTTCTTCAATTTCTCTGTCCCAGTTCCATACCGTGGTTTTAAACTGTCTCCGTTTGTCTTGATTTCTTAGTGTGAACGAAATGAAAAGAAGACAGGTTAGGAAAAGTGGACAGATTTTCTTCAGTCTTCATGAAGTATTAAATGACGTGAAGAAAAAATCAGTTGTGGTGACAACTAGTAAGAAAAGATATCTCTCAAAGGTTTGATTGTTTTCTTGTTTTCTTTATCTGGAAGTTAAATTGGTACAAGCTGAGTTTGTAATTTCTTTACTCAAGTGAAAATACTTAACAATACACAAAACCACATTCCAGTATAATGTTAAAGTCGACGCATTAACACTGAACCCCTGAGGGATGGCCCTCACTGGACTTCTTGGGAGACAAGTGTTTATATGCTTAAAGAACTATCCAGTATAAATAAAGATTATTATTATTATTATTATGTCTTCTGTAACATTATGACTGACTTCTGGCATTGTTTGTTTGTTTGTTGCATAATAAGAATTTCCTCAAAAATTTTTGATATGTATGGATTACTTACATCATCATATCAATTATTAATACCAGGTTGAGTTCCGTCAATTGAAATATGCTGTAAAAACTATGCCTAAATATGTATAAACTCAGCTTGTACCAGTTAAAAATTCCAGAATTACTATAATACAAATTTGACAATAAACCACTTCAGACATCAACACACACTCAACGCATTACATGGATTTTAGATCTCAACATGCATTGATGACAATCTGATATTAGAGGCTGTTTAAAATAGACTAGCATCAGAATTCAAGTATATACATGTACCTGTAAGGCATGGTGATGGCTGAATGGTTAAACTGATTGCATCTTACAAGGTCAGGGTTTGATTTAGTTTGCCGTGCTGTAAGTAAGATGAAAGTTGTACAAACAACATAGGTTTTCCGCAGGCACTCCAGTTTCCTCTGGTACTAATACTTAACCCAGGATAGCCTGGCATCCATGCAAATTAGGGTTTTGAATTTGTTATTTCCCCATCACGCCTGACCAGATGGCATTTATTCTTATATATTTTTGCTTCCATTTCGTGGGTTTTTCTCAATCATTTCTGAAATTTGTATATTTTTTGCTTCCATTTTGTGGTTTTTTAGCTAACAGTCAGATAATGGGTGTAAATTCTTCTTTGGGGTGTAGGGGTTGGGGTAGGGGGAGGGGGTGGGGTGTAAATTCTTATTGGGAGTCTTGAATTAAGCCTGCAGTAGTGAGATGACATCAATAGCATCACCATGTTATTAGGTCAAATACAGATTTTGAGCTTTATGATATAGACACATGAAACATCCCTTGACTGATAAAATCTAATAATCTGACAACAAGCCCTAAAATTTGGAATGATCTCATTGTATCTGGTTCATTTGATCACCACTGGCTGGCTGCTGAGATGGGAGATCAGAATACATTATCCCAATTCGCCAGAATGCGAGGCTAAAACCGTGACGAATGGCCTTCGGGATTTCTGGATGGACAAGTAATGGGTATTTCGTCACATAGTGCAGTAATGTCGTATCTGCCTATACGATTACATAGCAGATACGACCTTACTGAACTGGCGCGATGATATACATAAAAAAATTGATCCGGTATAAAGAAAGGTTATTATTATTATTGTTGTATTATTATAACAGTGAATACATAGATTTATGTTTGGAGTTACTTGCTGCCTTTAATTTGAAACGTTCAGCCGTTGGTCTGCTTATTTAAATCTCACTCACAATCTGAATATTTTTGACACTTCTGTATTGGGGTCACTAATTTTTGTGGGTTTTTGTCCATCCATTTCTGAGATTTGCATATATTTCTTCATCCATTTCTGAATATTATATATTTTTGCTTCCATTTTGTGGTTTTTTCCCAACCATTTCTGAAATTTGTATATTTTTTGCTTCCAGTTCGTGGGTTTTTCCCAACCATTTCTGAATTTTGCATATTTTTTCTTCCAATTTTGAGTTTCGTGGATTTTTTCTTCCTGTCATATCTGTACTGTAGGCAGACCTTGCCAAATCAGCTTTGGAGAAAGCAGAGGCTATTGGTGGTTCTGTCAGAGTTATATCAAAACATGGTGTCACTCCGGGAAAACAGAAGAGATATCAACCAGACAATGGAAAGAGGGGCGGAAAGACTAGCACCACACCTAGGAAAAGAAGGAAAGCTTTGGGAAAAGGGAATGAAATAGATTCTCAAGAAATGCAGGAAATATTGAAATTAGCCGACGTTGATGATGTATGGTCGGATGAAGAAATGATAAGTGGGTCGTCAGAGTTTAGTAACACGCCAAGTACAAGTCAACATCATGCAATCAAGAAATCTTCCCCGTGGAATGCTACATGGAAGAGTAGGAAAACCATGGGTGAAAGTCGGGAAAGTTCTGGCAAACGTACAAGTGTGCAAAACTTGTCCGATAGACAAACTAATAGGTCCATGTCACTAAATTTTGACATCAAGGAAGACTGGTCACCTAGAAGTCAAAAACCATCATTTGAGAAAAATAGTCAATTCTCGAGATCAACTCGGAAGGAAATATCCTCCAGGAGAAGTAGAGGAATTACAAATATTGACAATTGTGCCAAGTTTGACGAACATCAATCTGGGAAAACAAAGGATGGGAAAAAGAGGAGCTCGGAAAAGTCAACGGAAAAGTTAGGACAGAATGAGACATTCTCAGATAAGAGCATTGTGATAGAGGAGCCTGATGAATATCGATGGATTGATCTTGAAGATGAAGAGGAAATGGACGGTATCCATGGTTATTCTGATGATGTGGTCGAACTCGGAGGAACAAGAAAACATACAAGTGATTCGATACTGAGAAAGAGAGATGCTGAAGATGATCAGGAAAGAGATGGTATCCGTAGAAACAGTGTCCATAGTTACTTCAAAGATGCAGCCAAGCCAGTGAAAGTAAATAAGGAAGCGAGTGAAATGATGTTTTTTGGTGTTAAGAAAAGAGAAGGGAAGTCCAAACATAAAGAAAAAAATGCTCAATCACAATATAATGAAGAAGTACTTTGGGAGAAGAAGACGAAGGAGAAAGAGGAGAGAGAAACAACATTGCGGACCAATAGTACAGATTTAATTGGTTGGCATGGAAACAATGCGAATGATGATGTAATAGATGGTGATGAAGCTAGAGTCAAGAGACCAAATCGTGTACAGGTGAGAGAAATTTTATACTCAGAGATGAAATCTTAAATAAATACACCTTCCCATACAATTGATTAACTTAACTGTCTGCATATCCAAACTTTATATAAAAATTTATATCCCTGGGGAAGGTTCTGGTAATTGGTATTTTACTGTGTTCATTTTCATCCATATTAGTTTCCGATAAATGTGATGAAAAGTAAAGTTACACAGGATTTCCAATCAATTGCAACAACGTTTCATAGAGTTATGTTACATTATTTTGATCACTGACTGTGATGTGAAGACTGCCCTCAACGTCTGTTTTGTTAAATTATTTTAATGACTTGAACTTTGTTGACTGAAGACTGCCCGCAGTGTCTGTTATGTTACATTATTTTGATCATTTACTGTCATTGATTCATAAGACTGCCCTCAACGTCTGTTTTTAAAAATTATTTGTATGACTTTCAGGTTGTTGACTCGGAAGGGCGCCCTCTTTGTCTGTTTTGTAACAAGCCATGTAGAATGGACCAATCAGAGCCAAGCACATCCAATAAGAATATTGAATGGGATTCAAGATATTGTTCAGAAAAATGTAAAGAAGATCACTATGTAAGTACATTTAGAATTATACTCCACTATTTTAAAACACTTTTGCACTTGTTGGGTTCTCCCAAGCCCTAGTAGAGTGCTGGTCGGTAAAATAATGATATTCATGAGTATGTCTGTTTGTTAAGTTAATCATTATAAAGTACTCAAAATCATGGCTTACTATTGGCTACTTAGGATGGACCAATCAAACAACAGAGATTTGTCATAATATTATTACTAATGCATGGAGCTGTGGTAAAGAAATTCATCCCATGTGACTTGTTCTGGACTAATCACACGACAGCTTTAGATTGCTATGTTATACATGTTATGAAGTATGCTGTGTATTTGTTTACAGTTTATCTGTATGTTATTTGTTTACTCTTTATTTGTTATTTGTTTACTGTTTATTTGTATGTTATTTAACTTTATTTGTTTACTGTTTATTTGTGTATGTTATCTGTTTGCTGTGTATTTTATTGTGTTTGGTTGTTTGTGTTTATTTACTCACAGTGTATATATTTACATATTTGTTTGCAGGTGAGAGCACAAGGAGGTTATGTCCGTGAACAGCTGTCTTCCATAGAACATGGACTTTGTCAGATTTGTGGATTAGATGCTCACAGTCTTTATGTTCATGTCAAGTAAGACACTCTAAATTATCAAAATTTGATTGACTGCCTACTATAGACTGTTGACAGTCGTACATGCCTTTTTTGCTACGTTTAATTCATCTAAATCAAAGTCGTCGCCTCACTCCGTAGCACTGGATACTAATGCGCACTGATAGGAACTGCGATTGCCGAAGGCACGAACTGATCAGTACGTGGCTATAGTATTGCTCCGGATCGGAGCGAGGCAACGACTTTAGTTTTAGATGACTGTCGACAGTCTATGCCTCAAGAGAATATCTCAAGATAATGGTGCCTTTGTTTTTGCTTCAGGAAATATTTGAATAATGTCAGAGGTTAGAAAAATTTACTTTTGTAGCACTACCTCCCATCAATCCCTCACTTTGCCCTCGATGTAATACCACTCTCCCATCTCATATTGCCCTCAATATACCACCACGTTCCCTTTCCTCATTGTCCTCAATGTACTATCAAGATTTGTAGTGAAAAGAGAAGAACTTACAAAATAAATTTAAACGCTTTACTGCACCCAAATACTTGGATATTTCTAGCTTTTGACCTGCGTTCTCAGTTTCTTCCTCAGAGGTATGAAGTCATGCATTGTTAATGTTTACATATGTGTGATATCAAAATATTATCCTCAGAACATTAGAACCATCGCTAAACAGAGACGCAGGCCACCAATATTTTTTCTTTTTTATTCTATATACAGAAGCCTACCCAAGAAAGACAGGAAAGACTACCTAGCAACCACTTCTTTCTCAAAGTTACCCCTTAAGTTACTGAATAATATTATTGACAAACCATCAGAAGGAAAGGTGAGTCTCGGATTATTGTGTTCTTTATAATTCATGGTGGATGGGTGGGTGGGTGGATGGGTGGATGGTTGGGTGGGTGGATGGATGGATGGGTGGGTGGGTGGGTGGATGGGTGTATGGATGTGTGGGTGGATGGATGGATGGGTGGGTGGGTGGATGGATGGGTGGGTGGGTGGATGGATGGATGGGTGGATGGAATGGGTGGATGGTGGATAGATGAGTGATTGGGTGGATGGATGGGTGGGTGGATGGGTGGATGATGGATGGGTGGGTGGATGGATGGGTGGGTGGATGGATGGATGATGGATGGATGGATGGATGGGTGGGTGGGTGGATGGATGGGTGGATGGTGGATGATGGATGGGTGGGTGGATGGGTGGGTGGGTGGGTGGATGGATGGGTGGATAGATGGATGGATAGATTTTTTGATGGATTGGTGGGTGGGTGGGCAGGTGGATGGATGTGTCTGTTTATGTGTGTTACTGTGTATGCGTACATGTGTCTGTGTGTTGTGCTTGCGTGTGTGTGTGTGTGTTTGTGTATGTGTGTGTATGTATGTGTGTGTGTGTGTGTGTGTGTGTGTGTGTGTGTGTGTGTGTGTGTGTGTGTGTGTGTGCGTAATTGACGTAAAAGTCAATAAATGCCAGACTAATTGCCTGGTATTTGCTGAGAACACTACTTAGGGTGTGTAGATGGAAAATTGTTCAAATAAAAATGATCGCATCAGAGATGTGCTTTTTGGGTCAAAAAACGTGATTTGCAATATACACATATGAAAATAGCGATGGTTAGGCAAGTGGATAAACATCCAAAAAGTGAACACACAAATGCCTAGCAACAAGACCACGCCCATAGCAGCATTGAATGAAATGATGTATATTGCAGAAATAACAACATGGATGGTTTGGCAAGTGGATAAACTTTAAAAAAAAATTTGACATAATTGACCAAGCAATGAAGATCCTGCTCATACTGACTGTAAAATGTGACTGTAAAAACTGATGTGTATAAAAGACACCACACATAACTCTACAGTTATGCTGCAGTGCCATTGTCATTATTTTTCATCATTTACCTTCTGTAGTTCTGGCAAGCTGATCACATCGTTCCTGTTGCTGATGGTGGAGGACTATGTTCATTGGATAATTTTAGAACACTGTGTACGGGTTGTCATCGATCTGTCACCAACGTCCAATCAAAACAAAGACAAAAGAACAGAAAGATTCAAGCTAGAAGAAGTGCTGGTTTTGCTGATATTACTACGTTTTTTAAACCATCCTAAACTCCCATATAATGCCCTCCTATATAATGCCCTACTAACCTCCCATATAATGCCCTCCTGTGTAACACCCTCCTATGTAATGACCTCCCATATAATGCCTTCCTGTGTAACACCCTCCTATGTAAAGACCTCCCATCTAATGCCTTCCTGTGTAACACCCTCCTATGTAAAGACCTCCCATATAATGCCTTCCTGTGTAACACCCTCCTATGTAATGACCTCCCATATAATGCCTTCCTGTGTAACACCCTCCCATATAATGCCCTCCTATATAATGCCTTCTTGTGTAATGCCTTACTAACCTCCCATATAATGCCCTCCTTTGTAACACCCTCCTATGGAATTACCTCCCATATAATGCCTTTCTGTGTAACACCCTCCTATGTAATGACCTCCTATATAATGCCTTCCTGTGTAACACCCTCCTATATAATGCCTTCTTGTGTAATGCCCTACTAACCTCCCATATAATGCCTTCCTGACACCCTCCCATCTCCTATATAATGCCTTCTTGTGTAATGCCCTCCGATGTAATGACCTCTCTAGAACCTTACAGATCAGGAAATCATTTCTGTATTCTGACATTGGTGTTATCTCCAATCAATCAATCAATCCATCCATCCATCCAATCAATCAAGATATAACTCATAAATGATCTGACGACGTAATTTATCATACTTATCAAAACTGTTGAGGAAATTCGTACTGTGCAATCAACTATTCAGCTTCTTATAATTCCAGATGACAATTGTAATGTCATAGAAGACATACATAAACAGTATACAGGATGGAATAGTTTAATCAAGATATTTTCACTTGAGTAAAAAGCAAGTTGTGCTACTTCAACCCAGATAAATATCATCGTCCCTGACAACATATCTTTCTTAGAACTGATGTTTAAGAAATACATCCCAATGAGATATGTGACTTTACAACTAGCTTCGGAACAACCATTTACAAACACTATATACATGTATATCCATGGCAACCATATCCATGGTAACCCATGTTATCGTACTGTAGATTTTTCTAGTTTTGTAATAAATTTTACAACTCTGAACAAAATTCTTGTGTCTTATTTCATTTGTGATACATCTATTAAGAATCAATTCAAAAACTATTTATCAGAAAAAGAAATAGTTTCTGAGTATTTGCAGTGTTTTTACAAAGGTTCTCACGCACAAGCAATTCAAAGTTTTTTTTAGCATTGAAGATTGATCTGTCTTGGTTACAGCTGACCACTAGGTGGCGGTATTCTCATCAGCATGACAGATTCCATAGTTAAAGCTGATTGTCAATGTTAGGTAGTTTGATGCCCTCTGTCTTTGTTGATCTTGGTTTGTAGTGTCTGATGTTGATAGCCTCCCTAATCTTTCATAGGAAATCATGACAAATTTCATAGTTAAAGATGACCACTACGTGGCATTATAAACAACACGAATCTATGCCATTGGTTCTGTTGTGTTCAAAAAATGAGTCGAAACATTCGAATTGCTGTTACCTTCCCCGATTTTTCGTTGATATTACTGGCACTGGTATTATTATGTTATTCTTCAATATTTTTCTTCATTCAACCAGAAAATACTCCTGACCTAAGGGTTGTCACTACTTATCTAGCAACTCGTAGTGTCAAAGCCCCCTTAGGTCACTGGTATTTTCCTGTACTGTTGGCTCTCTGATTGAATATAATACTTGGTTACAATATCTTGCCTATATAACAAACTAACAAAACAACACAAAACATTTTAATCTTTGTTTCAATGTCTGTCCTCTACACAGACCCTTTCTGCAATATCTTCTTTCCCGCTACATACACTTCAGTAATGTTACGATCATCTCCTGTGATGGGAAATAGATAATGGTGTTAGTAAAAAACTCCATAAGGCAAAAGTGTACAATTACTAGAACAACAGAGATAAAAAAAGTTAAAATATGGTGTTTCTTAGCAATGAGGGATTTTATGTCTCATTGCAGATCTCTCGAGATATGCAAATTTGCCTAGCAACAAAGGTTGTAAAACGTGATTGTGGTCAAACTTTCACTATGTCCATGCACAACGATGTTGAGAACAGGTGTTGCTAAGCATTTGACACTTTCTGCTTGACCACCCTCATGTTTGCTATGGATGTAATGGCTCACACGGGGTCTCGGGGTCACACAGGGGCAATGCGAAAAATGGTTTATTTAGTCAAATTTATGTCATGGGAAACTCTTGAACACTCGGTATAGCCCATAATATTATTGAATCCCTACTCACCAAGAAAAAGAAACTTCTGAAATGCATCCTGTATAATGAAGTAAAAAAGAAAGTGTAAACAGATGGTTGGTGGTGGGTCTCAAATATAGCTGAATAAGTTACATTTGTACATTTGTATTGATTACTACTATCAACTTAAAAGAAAAATCCAGTCAGACTTATTTCTGTCTTTAGTACATTTGTATTGATTACTGCTGTCAACTTAGAGGAAAAGTCTAGTCAGACTTATTTCTACCTTTAGTGCATTTGTATAGATTACTGCTATCAACTTTAAGGAAAACTTCAGCTCAGGGTTCTCACATAATCGTTATCTTATCGGTTAATGGCCAGGGTTTTAATCTCAGGTTCTCACACGTCATCAAAGGTATCAAATGGACAGTGGTGGGAGTCTGGGTAATCGAGACTATGGTTGCCAGGTTGCATAGTCTGACTACTTACCATAAAGCTATCTTGATAGTTGTCATCAAAGGTATCAAATGGACAGTGGTGGGAGTCTGGGTAACCGAGACTATGGTTGTCAGGTTGCATAGTCTGACTACTTACCATAAAGCTATCTTGATAGTCGTCATCAAATGTATCAAATGGACAGTGGTGGGATTCTGGGTAACCGAGACTATGGTTGCCAGGTTGCATAGTCTGACTACTTACCATAAAGCTATCTTGATAGTTGTCATCAAAGGTATCAAATGGACAGCAGAGGGATTCTGGGTAACCGAGACTATGGTTGTCAGGTTGCATAGTCTGACTACTTACCATAAAGCTATCTTGATAGTCGTCATCAAATGTATCGAACGGACTGTCTTCACACTTGGTGTCTATCAATAATGCATCGAATTCCTTCCCGACTTCAAAATTACCAATTTTATCTTCCAACCCTAGAACTGTGGAAAGAGAATGTTCCTTTAATGAATAGAATTTGTTGCTCTTTCTAGGACAACCAATTACATATGCAAATTTATCATATGACCATCAAATAAATATGCAAATTTATCATATGCCCATCAAATAAATAAGCAAATTTATCATATGACAATCAAATAAATATGCAAATTTTTCATTTGCAATCAAATAAATATTCAAATTATCATATGACCATCAAATAAATATGCAAATTTATCAGATGACCATCAAATAAATGTGCAATTTTATCATATGCCCATCAAATAAATAAGCAAATTTATCATATGACCATCAAATAAATTTGCAAAATAATCAAAAGTGATGTCATTCTTAATATGAATATTAGAATTACTTAATGTGAAAACTGTGACAAAAAAATAACTGCAAATAGGACACTTGTCTTAGAAAATTATTGGCATCTCCATCAAATAATGATGCAAATTAGTGACGTACCCAGCAAATAGTTATGCAGATTAGTCACATGACCTACATCATAACACTTTAGACGTTTATGTGCATAAAATTACATTTTTATACAAACCTTGACTGCCACCTAAGGTTGCCATTCTAAAAGCTTCTGCCACAGTAATGGGTACATAGTCCTTGGATTGTTTCTGTACAGCTAATAGCTTAGATACCCCTACAGCATAACGGATGGCATCTAAAATTGAAGGACTGTAACCACCAGATACATCTGTTGATATAAATATTTTGTAGTATTATAAACAATATATAATAAAACAATTATATTTAGTGTTACATCATTATGCCAAAGCACATTTAACTTGTTGTTCTGCATTTGTGCATCTCATGCCTTTTTGAAAATAAAGAAATGAATTATGTTTTGTTTGGCAGACATTTCAGTGGACATTTCATTTGCATATCTGTCAGTTGGTGCTTCATTTGCATAGCTGTTGGTGCTTCATTTGCATATCTGATTGTTTTTGTACAGCTAATAATTTAGATACCCCTACTGCATAACCTATGGCATCTAAAATTGAAGGACTGTAACCACCAGATACATCTGTTGACATGAATACTTTGTAGAATTTTAAACAATATACAATGAAACACTTATATTTAGTGTTACATCATTATGCCAAAGCTGATCTAAATTATTGTTTGCATGTATGTGATGCAGGTCTTTTTTAAAATGATGAAATTAATTTGACTTTTTTGGGCAGACGCCGATTCAGTGAATAGTCAGGTAGTACTTCATTTGTATATCAGTTTGTCGATGTTTCATTTGTAGAAATGTCAGTCGGAGCTTCTTTGCATATATGAAAGTTGTGCTTAATTTACATATCTGTGTTCTTTATGCTAATTATAAGATAAAAATTAGCATATATTTCTTTATAAGATTGCTTATAATATTACCAGTTCCAAGTCCAACTTTTATTCCCTGGTCTAATAGTTTTCTAACATCAAGAAGTCCATTCTGAAGGCTGTAATATTCAAAATAATTATTAATTTCCCGAAGGAAGGTCTATTTGGATCGATTCATGATGGGTGAATGGTTAGAGTGGTTAGAGTGGTTGGCTTGGAATCTGCAGGTTGCAGGTTTGAGCCTCATCGTTACCGTTTGTTTCTGAATGGCTAAAGTCTTTGGGCATGATTTGAATCATGATTTGTGCCTCAGTCAACCCAGCTGTATAATTGGGATCTGTGATATGATAGAGGTTGCAATGTGAAAGCTTTAATCCTATGCACTTATAAAGGCTGCAATGGATTGTATGCTCCTCAGGAAGTTGAGGAAGTATAAAGGGCCGTTGTGCCAATATAGATCCATGCCAGGGTTAATAATTGTAAAGCACTTTGATCACAGTGTGGGAAGGTGCTATATAAAAACTAACATAATTATCATTATCATAACAATTGGGGTCTGTCTGTGTGTGTGTCTGTCTGTCTGTCTGTCTGTCTGTCTGTCTGTCTGTCTGTCTGTCTGTCCGTCCATAACACGTCATTGCTCAGACATGCAGCATCCAATTTCATTCAAACCTAGTACAAAGGTTACATATATTATGGCCCTTACGCATGTCAGTTTGTTTCATGACATATTCAAATTTAACCAAATGGCAGCCATGTTTGTAGTTAAAATCAGTATTTACTGCACAACCTCAAAACGATAGTACATAGAGACTCACGTCTACACCCATGTACAGAAAGATCATTCAAATGTCTACACCTATGTACAGAAAGACTCATTCAAATGTCTACACCTATGTACAGAAAGATTCATTCAAATGTCTACACCCATGTACAGAAAGACTCATTCAAATGTCTACACCTATGTACAGAAAGACTCATTCAAATGTCTACACCCATGTACAGAAAGACTCATTCAAATGTCTACAACCATTTTCGTCTCTCATATACATAAAACATACATGTAACACTAACGTTATGTTTGAGTTTGGACAATGAGAAACTCCAGCATTTGCTTCCTTCAACATTTTGATATCAGAATCATACAGATGAATACAATGTGCAAACACATTCTGTAGAGTAAAAGGTAAGATCAATAGTTCAATTTAAGATTTAAAAAAATAATTTAAGATTCTTTTACCGGGGTGGGGGGCATTTGAACCATTTTAGTTCTCATCCTACAAAAATGATTTTACTTCTCATGGATCTGTTTTGTACTCCTAAATACAAATATTTCTAAAAAATGACATCAACTTGAGAAATGGAAGAATGTTCATTTTCACCATATGTAAATGCATGACACTAAAATACAGTAAAGTGTCAATAAAAGAATGTTTGGAAATCACTTCCTGTATGTAAAATAACTATTAACACTTATTGAAAAGCTTCTTGCAATAGGCAACTTGCAATCCAGACTGATCATGCTCAGATGCAAAGGACTATGGGATTATCTGTGGTTATTGTAATACCTAATTTGGTGCTACCGATAAAATAAACCTCCCACAATGGTCAGGGTGACTATGAATTTATTATTTGTGGTTACCAACAATGTAACATTATTGTTTACAATACTAATTGGTTGATTATCACATTTCCCATGATGCAACATTCAACATGGCGGGTTTGCAAGTTCCATATTAGTGTCTTGTTATATATTGTTTTACAAGTAGCAAAATAATTCAAAGTTGTTTTATTAAATCTAAAATCAATACCCATTTCCCATCAATATGGCCACAAGTACAGGTCTCCACTTACTTTTTCTGTCAGGGCATTCGCTTTATGATATATGTCTGTAAAATTGCTATACCCAGGAATTAATGGTTTTGATTCTGCCAGGTGAGTCTGTTGACAAATAGATTTTATTGTTATTGATCCAATTAAGAGTATGGCATCCAATGAATTAGACAATAGCTTAAAAGAGTGTGATTTACATTGAAAATCTGACAGAAATCACTGTTGAAATACGCATATTATAATAATAATTATATGAAATAAATAGTCTGTGTCAAAATAATGCATGCCTACGTCACTGGTTCTGCTGTGTTCGAAATATCAGTCAAAATGCTCAAACTTGCCATAACTTTCCCAGATTTTTCTTTGATATTACTGGCACTGGTATAATTGTGTTCTTCTTCAATACTTTTCTTCATTTAGCTGGAGAATACACGTGACCTAAGGGTTGTTACTAATGACTCGTAGTGACCCCTTAGGTCACTTGTATTTTCTTTAGCAGAACACATAAATGTATACGGGAATATCATCTATATGTGCCTCGATATGATTTTGTATTTTGTAAGATGACTGTCCCAGATAGAAAATATAAATTCGCTCTTTACCTAGTACGGAAGATCATGTGTCTTTGCTAAATCGGCTAATTCAGTTAACACAGAAAGATGACAGTCTAAAGCACTTGATGGCGTTATGGCAGCAGCAACTCTATGACAAGAAAGTTGATTTATTCCATCGATAAACCTACAAAAGAAATATAATGAATTACTTTATCATAATACTTGTTATCAAGGTATCTTTAAGATTTGTAAGATTCATAAATTGAGAGAGAGAGAGAGAGAGAGAGAGAGAGAGAGAGAGAGAGAGAGAGAGAGAGAGAGAGAGAGAGTCACAGATAGAGAGTCAGCGAGAGAGAGACTGACAGAGAGGGACAGACAGACAGACAGAGAGAGGGGGACAGACAAACAGACAACGTTTACACAATATACCTTTTAGTTTCATTCATTGCTTGTTCTTTAGTCTCAATATCGTCTGAAGCATTAATTGTCCTTGTAGTTTTCCCAATGTATGCTCTCTGTCCAGCCCGTACTAGAGGAAGGAATATCAACGTTATTATATACATTTTCATGAAGAATGTGGCCATGTGGCCGTCATTCGCCATTGCTGAGAAGGTCATGAATGAAAGTGACATGGATATGTCCACTATAGCATCTGACATTTGTGCCTGGTTTGGTTGAAATTGCATCATGCATTTCAGAGATACAGGTAGACATGGATGCATGCACGCCTGCAGAGATGCATGGACAGACAGACCCTAATACAGTAATCCTCTGCAGACTAAAGTTCATTGGAAATAAAAGCATCATATTCACAATGATGATGAAAGTGTGTTCTCTCCCCCCCCCCCCTCCCCAGGAATTCTAACATCTGTCACTAATACTATATTTTGTATGATCACAGACAAGTAAGAAATCTTTTTTTGTCTGTGGTATGATAGGGAAACGACAAATTAAATAAAAATCATACAGAGTGATCACGTGATTTTGTTTAATCGTGTCCTCATTTGCATATGATTTGCATTCCGGTATAATAATGTTTTCGGTATTGCACTGCATTGGAAATATCACTAGTATGCGCGAGCACCAGTACAAGAAATCTCTGGTACATATGTAATAATTTTTATACCTACAACATCAGCTAATGTCAGGGTTGATTCAGTGTGACATGTGGTATAGTAAGATGCGGTTGTCGTACCAAATTTGAGAACACGGCCCTAAAAGAGAACAATGTAAGCTTAAAACAAACTGTTATTAAAATGAATAGATAACATTTTGATTCAACCACAAACCATTTTCACCGTTTTTGCTTATTTGCAATATCAGGAATGTTTAACTAAATTTAAAAGTAGCCGATAGAATTGAAAAAGTAGGTGGACATTTATTTATGAGGGAAACACAGAAATCTGTCCAACAATAAATATATATATATAATTCCAAACTCCAAATAAATACCCGGCAAGAGATTGCAGAATGTAGTTGTTTTGCCAGCCAGCTGACCCACATTTATATCCCTACATTGTATGCACAGAACCTACCACTTGAACTTTGACCTACCACTAAACTATGTAGTACCGTTTTAACTTTGATCTAACACTTAAACTTTGACCTACGACAGCCTTCTCGTAGGCTCTTTCAGCAAATGCAGTGTCCTTGAATTTGGCTTCCACAGGGAATTTGTACTTATCAAACCATTCCATCAATGGAAGGTCCATAGCTGTTCCCGCCATGACGTACTGTGAGGCATGAATGTGGGTGTCTACAAATCCTGGAATGAGAAATTGTCTGCAAAAAACAAAATTATATTTTATAAGATTTCACAATGCCAATTTCTAGGTTTCTAAACAGCAAAATCAGGGGAGATAACAATCTGATTAAAATCTGATGTGGTGAAAACAGCCATATGTCTTTATTTACCTCTATTTCCATCGTTTTGTGTGATTTGGCACTTCCCACAAAACGTTCGTATAATTTGTAAGAATAAATGTTATGGGAGATGTAAAAACTGCGTTTAATAAAAAAAAAATAGGAATGAATTTCTTACCCTGGTTTTAAATGCCGGACATTATGATGACTGAATCCAAATTGTTGGTCTAGTCTGGACAACTCACTCTTATTTTCAAGAAATATAATCTACAGAAGGAGGGAATTTAGGGAAAAATTATTTAATTTATAAAAAGAAGAGAAATAATCGTACAATGGCTCCTCTACTTAATGTCCCGTACGTAGAAAAACAAAAAAGAAAGAGAGAGAGAGAGAGAGAGAGAGAGAGAGAGAGAGAGAGAGAGAGAGAGAGAGAGAGAGAGAGAGAGAGAGAGAGAGAGAGAGAGAGAGTGAGAGAGAGGGAGAGAGAGAGAGATTTTTCCAATATCCTCGCTTTCGCTCGTGCGTATATTTCGTTTAACGGTCAAAAGTAACTGGTCAGGGGATAGTTTATTACTTATATATAGCGTACCTTGTTATCTTTGACTCCGAGCACTGCTTCATCAAATACAATCAAAGGAGAGACCTTTGTTGAATGAATGACAGGCCCACAAAAAACAAGTATCTGCGCATGCTCTCCTTGGTCTATGTTGACTCCTGATGACATGTTGTTTGTTTCACTGTAGCTGTAAACCAAATAGAGGTAACTAGCTTTCAGTTAACTAAGATAGACACAAACTAAAAATGTTGTTAGGCATACAAAAATTGTTTGGGTCCAGTTACCCGACCTCACATCGTTTTTCACTGCCGACCCTAAACTTTTTTGTGTTTGGTGTTTGGTGACATGTACAAACATTGTCATGTTTGGAGTCCAAGGTCATTAATTCGGTGACAGTGAAATATTTTCAGCAGAAATTCAAACACATTAATTACAAATTATATTGCTCATTCGTCGCTAATCTAAGTGTACAGTGTGCCATTTACACCACCTGGGAGAAAGTATTAAGCTGGGGGGGGGGGGTTAATATATCCATTATGGTAAGGATTACAGCCCGGGGACGGTGCCAGTGACCAGCTCTGGTAGGGGTGTGTAGCCCCCGGGGACGGTGCCAGTGACCAGCTCTGGTAGGGGTGTGTAGCCAGTGCTGGATACCCCAAGCCCCATTTTAGACCAACTTTGACCAAAAATCCATACCCCATTTTAGACTATTACAGGATTTTAAAAGATGAAAGTTTTACATTTTCCATAGGAGACAACATTTTATGGTAATTAGTTGCATTTATGATTTGGTAATGGACGTTGGAACACATTTTAGACCAAGCCAAATAATAATTAATGCAAAGTGGACCCCGTTTTAGACTCGTTCAACTCGAAAAAAACAGACCCCATTTTAGATCTATGTGATTTCTATAACTTGACTTGGGTGTTTGTGACATGTACACACATTGTCATGTTTGGAGTCCAGGGTCCTTAATTCGGTGACAGTGATTCGGGGTGAAATATTTTCATCAGAAATTCAACCACATTAATTACAAATTATATTGCTCATTCTTCGCCAATCTAAATACAAATGACAACGGGACAAGATCACCTTGTTGTCTGTATGAGGTGAATGATACTTTTGATGGTGTAGATTAAGATATACCCAATGTACTTACGTGTCCGACTAAAGGCCTGGCAATACGCTTGATTTGCATACGTGTACAGCGTGCCCCGGCCCTTACACCACCTGGGAGAAAGTATTAAGTTGGAGGGGTAATAGATCCACTATGGTAAGGGTTGTGCCGTGTCTACCATCTCACTTTGATTACCCCCCCCCCCCCCCCCACACACACACACACACGCGCGAATCATTCAGCTTGATCCTACATGTCGCCGTTGCTAGGTTGTAATTCCACCCAGTTGGTAGAATGAACGCAGCGGAATCATGGATCAAGGGACGTAGACGGACTATTCCATTTACACGTCTATCTATGTCTGTTACCCATTTTCTGATCGATAACAAATATATAGGGAGTAACGTACATTTCCCTACAAAATTTTTTTTGGGCATTGCGAACTGTCAAATGTATGACATTCTAAACATGTGCCAAAAATTCTTGGATACGTAACGAATATTTGGAGTCATATTTTGTGTATATTCGGTACAAAATTATACGTCATCAGATGCTGTTGATTTTCGGTAACGCACAATTCGCGTGACCTAGAGACAACCACATTTTTGTCTATAAAAACATATATTTGTGGGAATCGCTTTCAATGTTAGCACATTATTGGCTTTGTTTACAGTAAATTTTTCCTATTAATTCTCTAGTTACTTTGACATCGGGACAGTCATTTTCGAATATTGGCAGACATTATATATGTGAACGCGTGCATAGAATGATAGTTATGTAAATCATCTCCATATGGATAACATTTATAAGCTCTGTAGGCTCTAAATAATGAACTAAAAATATACGGACACCATAAATATGAAAACAAAACCGGGTGTGGCAACTTTGTCACCAGAAAATGACATCAACAAACAATTATTAAACTAGGCCGTGTCATTACTTCCTGAATGGCAGACGATTTCTGTACAAACAAGTATTTTTCTAATGTTATTTTGGCGGGAAGATTGTGCTGACGACACTTCTAGAGTTGAATGTTTATGTAATGTTTATGTATACAATTATAAATAACATTCATTGCCAATATTCGACCTTAGTGTCAAAATGGTTGACACACGGCACCTCGAACTAGACGACACGTCGACTCAACTAAATATTTAGAGAAAATTATAATTTGTGTTTCTCTGTTTTGTCTTTTAAATCAAATTTGAATACAAGGGATGTGATAAGAGTGACCCTAATTT
>NC_135567.1:18885305-18915305 GCF_964340395.1 Glandiceps talaboti | reverse complement strand
CAAAGCACTATGGGATTATCTGTGGTTATCGTAATACCTAATCTGGAGCTACTGATAAAATAAACCTCCTACAAAGGTCAGGGTAACTATGATTTGATTAGCTGTGGTTACAAATAATGTAACAATATTGTTTACAATACTAATTGATTAGCATTTATTATCCCATTTCCCATGATGCAACATTCAACATGGCGGGTTTGCAAGTTCCCTATTGACCGACTCCCATAACTGTCATATCTCTTCCAACTATCTGAATCTGTCAGTCAGCGATGTAAACAGACTAAGAGAGCCTTCAATAATTACTAGGGGAGGGCCCGGGAAATCAGGCCTGGTTTGTGGCATAAAATGCGACCCTCCCCCTAGTTCGTCATGCTAAAAAAGTTACCCTTCCTCAATTTCCTTTCTCTAAAACATGACCCTGTCCCTGTTCAAGTATTTCAATTAAAAAAAAATCATTTTTAACACCACCTACCTGTGGTGTAGTTGGTAGAGCTCGTGATTAACAGTGAGGTGGTCCTGTGTGCGAATCCCACCACATTGATAGTTTTGAAACGCGTGGGGGTGGGGTGGGGGTGGGATGGCGGGATCGGAGGAATTGCTGTGAAAAACCAAAAAATAATTGAGTAACCCCCTGCCTCGATTGAAAAATTTAGGTAAATCCCCTCCACTACGCAGGCATTTTATATTATTGTTGCTTTGCCACGAGGAATTTGTGAATTTATGACCAAGAAGGCTTGATAAGTGTGTTCTATACTTCAGTATGGTCTCAAAATATTTCAGTAGTCCCCTCTTTAACTTTGAATTTTGTATGTGGACGCCCCCCCCCCACAGGCCGTAAATAATGATGATTCCCTAATTGCATTCTTTCCTTTGCTTAGGCAGATTCCTGAAATAAGTGACATTGGAGATACCTGTAAGTGTGGCGCTACAGATCAAACTCCTGTACCAGTGACGTCAGAAGTTCCTGTAAAAATGACGTCGAACAACAATGTCGATCTGGAGAGAAGTTGTATTTTTTGTGGATCTGTTGTTCACTCTACAAATACGTCGCCATTGGTCGTACTGCATGATGCCATCATAGGTGTACAGGGCGGCAAGGTACGAACTTTCATTTGTGTGAATATTTTAGCGGGAAAAAATTATCGTCTGCAATACTTCGCAAAATAATCACCCTCTCAAGTAAATAATTTGATATTTGTTGAAATTTTGTATTAATTTTGTAATGTGTAAATCTTCTCCCAACACAGTCATATTTTACGTACGCCCATGCATACATATATGCTAACAGTTTGGCGCTGAGTCAAAATATTGTCGTCAAAATTGTACACAAGTGGTCATATATCATTACAATGGAACAATGGCCGCCATAGCTGAAATGTTATGACATGCAAAGTCCTATTGTTAGTTGTAAAGTGGTCAAATTATTTCGAATTGTCATTATTCATCACAAACACGTTAGGTAAGAAATGCTTTACACAAAGAAATTCTGAAAAATGAATATATAATCGTTTCAAAAATCACCCTATCATTAACAACCCATAACTCTCTCTTACTCTCATAGCTCCGCTAAACTGACACTATTTTGAATTACAGCGCATTGTTCTGTTCAAATCACTGGCTCTGTTTGATACAACCATGGACGTATCTTTTACCATATATCATACATCCACACATAAACCAATTAGAAATTACATATGCACACTTACGAAATTATTTCCAGATCGGGTGAAAACTTTCTGTTCGAATGCGTACAGTTTGGATTGTGCATGGTTTAAATAGTAAAACTTTAGAAAAAAATGATTTTATATGAACTGAGTCATCTTTTTCTGTTTGCTTCTTTTTCATATGACTATTTACTTTGTTACATTATTACGCCTAAAAAAATATTTGGTTCCGGTTACCCAACCCCACCTAGTTTTTCACTGCCGACCTTAAACTTTTGATTACATATTCGAGAAAAAAATAATAAAATCGCAAAAATTGTGAACTCTGGTCAGAAATAGTGGATACGGATATTGACATCAACTCAAAAGACAATCTAAAACAGTTACCTCAGTTCTTCCAATCTGTCATGGGTGTACATGTGATGCGAAGAAACAAATAACCCAGAGACCATGCGGAAAACAACGGAAAACAGAACTACCTAAACTATACACATGAAAATAAAATAAAATATCAAATCTACCTACCCACCTATTCTAAAATTGAGCGTAATCGGAACCACACAATTTTTTGTATTACGCCTTAGGTAGTGAAGTACTATTTGTGAGTTCACGATACAAGCCTATAGCGCGCGTTCCGTTAATAGCTAACCTGCCCGTGGCGCGCTAGAGCTGTGTGACTACACTACATGTCGTCTGCTACAAGAGTTAGTGCAGTTACAGATCCATTGCTATAGACAGGCTAGCTAAAGGATCGCTAACGGCTTTTATTGTGAACGCACACCATATAATTAATTTTTCTATTTTGAAACATTGTATTTTAATACTTACAATTATGGGATATAATTACTCACAGGTCCTGTTCGTTAAAGATAAAAGCGAATTATCCAGTCTAGCCAAAGAGTATGATTTCAATCCAAAGGAAGTGCGACATATGCCAAAAGGGTGAGTTTCTGTTTTCAGTTCGCCAACATATGGTTAACTTGTATGGTTAACATGGATTTTGTTAGGGCCAGTTTGTAGGGCTGCTTCGCATTTTAGGGTCGGGGCGGGCTGGGCCATCGCTGGCACCATGCATATTGCATGTGTTGATGACGTGGCGTTGAGAGCTGAACCCCTCCCATCTCCAGGTACGTTACTGTAAATAGCGGCCATCTTGTCAATTTTGCACTATAAATAAAGGCAATATATTTTTGCGTGTCAAAACATGACATATATACTCTAGTGGAATAACAATAATGCCAATGTCAGAAAAAAATCAAATTGAGCAGTACGTCATTGAAAATTGAGCGGTACGTCATTGGAAGTTGTGAATTAGAAATTGTGCAGTACTACATGTCATTGGAATTATGCAGTTCGCCATCGAAAATTGTGCATTACGTTTTTGGAAACTGTGCAGTACGCCATTGGAAATAGTGCAGTACGTCATTGAAAATTGTACAGTATCACGTCATTAGAATTTTGCAGGACGTCATTGAAATTATGCAGTTTGTCAATGAAAATTGTGCAGTACATCATTTGACTCTACTCTGTGTTTATTTTTTGCAGACAGTTTCTCATCCCTGGTTTTGTGGACACCCATATCCATGCACCGCAGTACGTCATGGCGGGAACAGCTCTAGATCTGACGTTACTTGATTGGTTGAATAAGTACACATTCCCAACAGAATCGAAATATACAGACAAGGAATTTGCGGCTCGAGTTTATGCTAAAGTTGTGGTAGGTATACCCGGCATGTCTTCGTCGCGGTTTCGCTTCGTTTCTTTTGAGCGAAGCGGTATCACATCCGTGATGTAGACAGAATAGTGTGTAGGGTGAAAAAGACTGTACGTTACGTCGTGTCCCCCCCCCCTCCCAATCATCTCGTCGGCCTTCTCTTTATTGGTAAGCTTTAAGGTCGATGAGGGCCCCCTGACTCAACGTATCTTGTGTCGGATAGTGTTACAAATTCATGTCATAGTCCAAAAAACTACACGTTTCCATAGTAATTTCAGTTTTATTTTCAAAAATATATAACTTACGAACACATCATCCTTTAGTTTACGCTGATTCTTGAATTAAAAGATATTAAGTGCGCATGAAGATTTGCGCAAGTCGTGATTGACCAATTATGAAAGCCTAGATGTTATTAATCCAACATAACAATAAATAAAAACAGAACGTAAAACCAAAAAGTCAAAGAAAACGTTCATCAAAACCTAATGAAAATTACAAAATGTGAACAAAGTTTAATGTACAAATCAACAATGGACGACGTTCTACAAAATATGTTGTCCTGTATCATTCATTTGGTTTGTTTGTTTGTTGTTTTCAGGACCGGACCGTAAAGTATGGTACGACTACGGCATGTTACTTTGCAACGACTCACACTGATGCCAGCTTGATACTTGCTGACATTGTAGGTAAGGAATATAAAATAATCAAACAATCAAACATGCTAGTATATCATGTATTATCACAATCATGTATCCACGTCCACACCCCTTCCTCCCGCCACCATACCTACAAACTTGCATACCTATCTACATGCCTACCTACCTACCTACATACATACAAAAGGACATACATACATACATACATACATACATACATACATACATACATACATACATACATACATACAGACAGACAGACAGACAGACAGACAGACAAACAGACAGACCGACTGACAAACATACATAGACATACATACATACATACATACATACATACATACATACATACAGACAGACAGACAGACAGACAGACAGACCGACTGACAAACATACAGACAGACAGACAGACAGACAGACTGACAGACAGACAGACAGATTATCTATCTTAAAACATGAAATTTCGTCTACTTCTAGATCGGGTTGGACAACGAGCATTTATTGGAAAAGTAAACATGGATCAGAACACGCCAGACTATTGCATTGAAAGTACAGATGAATCAATCAAAGAAACAGAGAGGTAGATTAACCTTTTTTTTCTAAAAATGACACACTTCTCAAAAAGCGCTGATGACCTTGTTCGATAGTTTGCTGTTTCTCCTCTCAAAAAAGGGTATTGGTAAGGAGGAAAAATGGCGATTTAAATTTGAATTAGGATCATTCGGGCCTAGTGCCGAAAATACGTTTTTGACCTTTTTTTCAAAATATTTTACAAAATAATAGAACGAAAATTAGGGTCTGTATCATTTCTGCCTGCAAAAGGGCTATTGGTTTACGAGCATTTCACACATGTATTCATGTACAATATAATAGTCTGCGAAATTGACCATTTTATTTTGGCGCCGTGCGGGCGAACGACGGTGGTACATTGTAACCAGTTTTTATCCGCCAAAATGGAATGGCGCCAAAATATTGTAAATTTCTTTCATCAAAAATTATTGAGCACACGCATCAAATTCAATACAAGCCGTTAGTATGATTGTAGAAAGTATGTTCCAGCCGTTGGCGGCGCGCTGCTTTAGATAATCTCTTGAAAATACTAGTTGAGGAATACTGTATTATCTACTAAAAGCAGCGCGCCGTCATCGGCTGGAACATACTTTCCACAATCATAAACGGCTTGAATATCGTGAACGTAATTAATTTGGGTCGCGCGCGCTCAAATAATTTTGATGTACGACAACTTTCAACATTTTGGCTACATTTTATTTTGGTGATAAATTTTTTTCTGGCGCCATTTCATTTTGGTGGATAAAAATTGACTACAATGTACGACATCACTTTTTGTAATTTAATTTACTAATTCACACAAAATTATAATTATCTAATTCTTTAATTTCTTTACGATCTGAGTCAGAATTTACCAGTGAAAAGAATTCCGTTTTTAGGCTTTTTTTATATGGCGCCAACAAAGTTTCAATTAAAATAATTTTGGGACCAAAATACCTATGTTCATGTTATCTATTTCCTTTCTTAGGTTTATAAAGGAAATGCAAAAACAGTCTTACGGTAAAATCACTGCTGTGGTTACACCTAGGTTTGCTGTTGGATGCTCCTTTAAGGCCATGCAAGAACTGGCCAAACTTGCAGAGAAGTATGATCTTCCAATTCAAGTACGTAAATCTAACTAATCCAAAGTATACGTCAGTTTGTGTTTTTGCCAAGGCCTACAAATTAATTGTTTGGTTCCAGTTACCTTACCCGACCTAAGTTTTACTGTTGACCTTAAACTTTCTTTTACATATTTGAGAAAATTATAATAAAATCGCGAAAATTGTGAAGTTTTGCCAGAAATAGTGGATGCGGAGACTGACATTAAAATTTTCTGTCATCCGAACGAGGATCATGTTATCAGTGCCTCTGGCAAAGACTGGGCGTTTGACGACTGTTTATGATTGTCTGGAAAAGGATCGCGATCTGGACATTCTCATGCCACTTTATTTGTTAGATCAGTAACTCCCCCTCCCACAACACACTTCATGACCCAATAGGGAACGTGTAATCCAGACTGAGCATGCTCAGACGCAAAGGACTATGGGATTATCTGTGGTTATTATAATACATAATCTGAAGCTACCGATAAAATAAACCTCCCACAATCGTAGTGACAAGACCCCTTAGGTCACTCGTATTTTCCTCGACTGAACGAAGACATATTGGGAATTAACATATAATTATTTGTAATATACCATTTTGTTGACAGACTCACATAGCTGAAACGAAAGACGAATGTGCATTAGTGTCTAAAAGTTATCCTAATTGTAAAAATTATGCTGATGTTTATTACAAAACAAATCTGCTGACGAACAGGGTAAGTTGATTATCTATAAGCAAAATATTTGTACCTACCGCTCGTTTTATAGTAGATTTTCCGGTTCCAAGATGCATTGCGCGAGATGATGTCGCTTACGTTGTTACAGTTAGTCTTGCTTTGTCTGTATTACGTTTGAAATAACATTTTCATCAGGAAATTATGGAAACACATGTTGACCTCTTTGATTATGAGTGATTTTATAGAACAAAGACTAAACACCATCAATGACAGACAGTGATTTTTCAAGTGAACCCAGGGTACAGTCAGGTGACAACCATCCCCCTGAGTAGCGTGTGCAAACCTCTGAGCGCGTACACAATACATGGTATTGTATGGAGAGACGTGCAATGCAACTTGGAACTGGCAACAGGTCTATGACACCGTTCACTGGCTCTTTGATACAACCATTCAGAAACCAATAGGAAACTGCTACACATGCTACACTTTAAGATACCAAGATTGAATGAATACAGTTTCTTGCAACATTTTGTCTAAATGAAATGAACTAATAACATGCCACCATGTAGACATCAGACGCAGACATCAAAATATTGGCGCCCGCGTATCTATGTCTAGTAGCAGTATGTTTAAATGGTTTAGTTCATTTAGACAAAATATAGAAAAAATGTGATCTTGCTATCTTAGTGTAGAATATGCAGTTTCTTATCGCTTTCAGCGTGGTTGTATCAAACAGAGCCAGTGAATGGAAACTTGAAACGGGCTGGACCAGGATTGTAGACTGAGATATCGGCCATTGTGGGTGCTCTTCTCATTCTGTATTGTAAGAAGAGGCACGATAACAATGTTCATGGCAATGTATGTACAGTTTACTAGGTAATAGTTGATCAAGATGAGTTGAACTTCAGTGTCAAATTACACAGACTGACAGACAGACAGAGAGACAGACAGAGAGATAGACAGACAGACAGACAGACAGACAGACAGACATAAACAATATATATAGGGATATATATATAGGGAGACAGAAAAAAAGACAAACATACACACACACAGACAGACAGACAGACAGACAGACAGACAGAGACTAGACAGACAGACAGACAGACCAGACAGACAGACAGACAGGTGGACTTAAGTTTTTGTCAACATGACGATGCTCAGATCATTTGACAGTCAGAGTTTTTTAATTTTTTTCAAAACATTCAAGAATTATTCTTGGCAAAAAGATTTATGTAGCAATATTGATATTATGTTATCAGACTATTCTGGCACACTGTATTTATATGAGTGATGGAGAACTCAAGCAGATTAAAGAGAAGGATGCAGGCGTGTCCCACTGTCCGAATTCCAATGCCATGTTAGTATTATTTTCACCCCTTTTATTTCTAGTAATTTCTTATTCTCTCCTATATGTATGTATGTATGTATGTATGTATGTATGTATGTATGTATGTATGTATGTATGTATGTATGTATGTGTCTGTATTTGTGTCTCTCTCTGTGTGTCTGTGTGTTTGACGGAAACAGCCAGACCAACAGACAGACAGACAGACAGACAGACAGACAGACAGATAGTCAGACAGATGGGGTGAGGGAAGGAGTGTAAGAGTGGGAGAGAAAACGGAAGAGAGTTAGATAAAAAAGTAAGTTTATTTTGTAAACCTGATATTTTATGTATTATTTATGTGTTTTTTTTAAATTTATTTTCATTTTATCTTTAAACCAAAATATATAATTTACATCCAGGTTGATCTGTGTCATGGCAACAAGCGTCAAGTCTCCGTAATTCAAGTCGAATTGTTCAAAATCTCCCCTACTATTTGTTTCATAAATCATTTTTGCAGCTGTATAATTATATTATATCCAAATAGTTGGAAAATACTGATGACCTAAGCGGTTTGTCATGACACTTCCGCAAGGAGATTAGCTGGTATAATAAAGATAGATAAGTGTTATTAAAGGGCCCCTTAGGTCAGTCACATTTTCCTTGACTAAACTGAGAAAACTATTGGGGAATAATATCTAGTTAATATCTATATCATGTAATAATGTTTTGATATTGTAGGCTGAAAAGTGGAATTCTCGACGTACGTGATATTCTAAATCGTGGAATCAAAATTGGACTTGGAACAGGTATGTGGCAACCTTGAGTCAATACCCACTCTCTACTGTTCAGATCCAACAATTTTTCTTACCAACAGATGTATGTGGTGGTTCTATTTGCTGTACAAAAACAATCAGATATGCAAATGAAGCACCAACAGTTATGCAAATGAAGCACCAACCTATAGCTATGTATATATTGCATATATTGTTTATAATACTACAAAATATTTATACCAACAGATGTTATCTGTACAAAAACAATCAGATATGCAAATGAAGCTCCAACAGTTATGCAAATGAAGCACCAACCTATAGCTATGTATATATTGTATATATTGTTTTTAATACTACAAAATATTTATATCAACAGATGTATCTGGTGGTTACAGTCCTTCAATTTTAGATGCCATCCGTTTTGCTGTAGGGGTATCTAAGCTATTAGCTGTACAGAAAGAATCCAAGGACTATGTACCCATTACTGTGGCAGAAGCTTTTAGAATGGCAACCTTAGGTGGCAGTCAAGGTTTGTAAAAAGAAATTGTATTTTTATAAACTTTTAAATTTGTATTTCTATGATTCATTTATTCTGATTTTTTCTAGTGTTCACCTCAGAAATAATTTGAAACATTTACTGTTACTTTTTTTCAAGAATATAGAGAAGGAAAATTAGGGCCACATGAAGTAATTTGCATAATTATTTGATGGTCATGTCACTAATTTGCATACTTATCTGATACTCATGTGACTAATTTGCATAGTTATCTCATTTGACAAATTTGCATAGTTATTTGATAATCATTTGACTAATTTGCATAGTTATTTGAGACTCATTTGACTAATTTGCATAATTATTTGTAGACTCTCTCCCAGTCCTCGGAGCTTCGCACAAATAGCTAAAATTTGGTTGTTTTGTATGTACCGATATCTACTGTATAATTGTACGAGAATATCCCTGTACTGTGCACCCTCATTGATCACATAGGGCTAACCTTTCGTTGACGTGTTAGTGTGATGCCCGAGCAGATTGTGTTATTTCAGATTTAGATTTCTATAGGATCATTCTTTCTAATAAACATTCTTTCTCCACAGTTCTAGGGTTGGAAGATAAAATTGGTAATTTTGAAATCGGGAAGGAATTTGATGCATTGTTGATAGACACCAAGTGTGATGACAGTCCATTTGATACATTTGATGACGACTATCAAGATAGCTTTATGGTAAGTAGTCAGACTATGCACCCTGACAACCATAGTCTCGGTTACCCAGAATACCACCACTGTCCATTTGATACCTTTGATAATGACTATCGAGATAGCTTTATGGTAAGTAGTAAGACTAAGCAACCTGACAACCATAGTCTCGGTTACCCAGACTCCCACCATGGGGGCTTTACTACAAGACCATCCAGATGAGATAAGGTGGTCTGAGGTTGTAGAGGCCCAAGCTAGCAGTGGTAGTCTGGGTAACAGAGACTAACACAACCACCGTTGATATAATTTTATATATAGTAAATTAGGACATCTTTTCCACCGTTATCTTGTTACCATGGTTACATATACATCCTTAGAAAACTGGCTAAATTGGTATCAATCCCTCAGCACACAAATGCAGGTGTAATTGCGTAAGTAACAGTCGTGCGTGTATTAACAGCGCCATCACAGGGCATGTGATTCAGAACTTGTGCCTTCCTGTTTATGTTATTGTGGCAATTTACATTGGTTTGTTTATCACAAAATTTACAAAATATGGTTTCAATAATAATTGATTTTTTGCAATAGGGAACTTGCAAACCTGCCATGTTGAATGTTGCATCATGGGAAATGTGCTAATAAATACTAATGAATCAGTATTGTTTGCAACCACGAATGATCAATTCATAGTTACCCTGACAATTGTGGGAGATTTTTTTATTGGTAGCTCCAGATTAGGTATTATGATAACCACAGATAATCCCATAGTCCTTTGTGTCTGAGCATGCTCAGTCTGGATTGCAAGTTCCCTATTGTACATTTAGAAATTATTCCTTAATACTTGTATTTGTTCAGCTAAAGAAATTATCTCATAGTGTCAACCCCTTAACTCACTCGTATTTTTGGTGTGAATATATGAAGAAAGTGAAATTATATACTTCCGCAAGCTTCGGACAAAATGATGGTGGTTTTGATTCACATTTTGCCAGTGAGCATCCCAGAACCAATGACGTAGATACATATTGTTGTGATGTAGAACGAGTATAAATTCAACTTCTGTTTGAAAACGTTCAACTTGGCTTGCGTGAGGTAATGCATATTTCATTAGTAGCTCTAAGGGTATAAATATCACGTTTTCATAATTTATTTTCATCCATAATTCATTCAATTTCCCATTTAATAACCGGTTTAATTTTCTCCTCTTTGTTGCACAGGACGTGTTCCAGAAGTTTCTTTTTCTCGGTAAGCTATTAATTATGACGTCAGCACCACGTGACATGTTTATGATAGCAGATACAAACTGATGAAATCTTTTAGAAATTACCTAATGGCGTTGAATTTTAACCCAGTTTTTAACGAATAATGACGGAAATAATAATCTACATAAAACGTCCAAGTTACAAACATGTCTTTAGGGTTAAAAGTGACATTTAGCTGACTTTGACATATTCGGGTGTAATTCTCTACAGATATTTAAAGAGTGATTGCTGTACTCTACTGTGTTAAGTATTTTCACTTGAGGAAAAAAGGCCTATAAACTCAGTTTGTGTCACTTTAATATGTTCACTTAGTCTTGTACTAGATACCTGCCACGTGATACTCAGATTGGTCACAGATATAGTCTTGTCCTAGACACCTGTCACGTGATACTCAGACAGGTCACAGATATAGTCTTGTACTAGATACCTGTCACGTGATA
Organism: Glandiceps talaboti; assembly: GCF_964340395.1. Lineage (NCBI taxonomy): Eukaryota > Metazoa > Hemichordata > Enteropneusta > Spengelidae > Glandiceps > Glandiceps talaboti. The sequence continues at coordinate 18,903,941 of NC_135567.1, read as the reverse complement.
CTCAGATTGGTCACATATAAAGTCTTGTATTAGATACATGTCATGTGATACTCAGATTGGTCACAGATATAGTCTTGTACTAGATACCTGTCACGTGATACTCAGATTGGTCACATATAAAGTCTTGTATTAGATACCTGTCACGTGATATTCAGATTGGTCACATATAAAGTCTTGTACTAGATACCTGTCACGTGATACTCAGATTGGTCACATATAACGTCTTGTACAAGACACCTGTCACGTGATACTCAGATTGGTCACATATAAAGTCTTGTTAGACACCTGTCACGTGATACGCAAATGAGTTACAGATAAAGTCTTGTAATAGTCACCTGTCACGTGATACTCAGATGGGTCACATATAAAGTCTTGTCCTTGACACCTGTCACGTGATACTCAAATGGGTCAGAGGTAAATGTTGTGAAAAGGAGAATAAATAACACGTTTCATATAGTGCTAGGTTTTACATCCTAGCTGTAATGATAACAGTTTGATTCTGACGTATTCATATTGGTGTGGGGGGTTGGGATGGGGGATGAGGGGCAGTGGAATGTACAGTAGTGTATTCATACATAGAGCCAATAGGATACAGTAATATGATCAATATACCTAAGTGTGAGGGTTCATTTTATAACAACATAACATATTTGTACCCTTTCCTTGTCGTTTTGGTAGGCGATGACCGTAATATCAGTGAGGTGTACGTTGGTGGCGCTAGAATATATAAAAGAGGATCTGTGATGGACTACTGATGTGAAGGACTGTGATGTGAAGGACTGGCACGATTACTGAACGTACATCTAAACAGCCAGCGTATTCAAAATCATTGCAATATCATATACCACTCAATATTGTATGCAGCTAATTTTTTATGTGTCTCTGAGTGTGAGAGGGTTAATTGTTAGTTTAGGTGTCTGTGACTGTGTGAAAACGGGACTGGCGGGCGCGTGTGTGTGCATGTGAGAGAGAGAGAGAGAGAGAGAGAGAGAGAGAGAGAGAGAGAGAGAGAGAGAGAGAGAGAGAGAGAGAGAGAGAGAGAGAGAGAGAGAGAGAGAGAGAGAGAGAGAGAGAAAGAAAGAGAGAGAGAGAGAGGAACAACTTGTTGAAACCTACAAGAATTATCGAAACCTTCAAACATTTATAAGAGAAAGTGTGTGTGTGTGTGTGTGTGTGTGTGTGTGTGTGTGTGTTTGTGTTTGTGTTTGTGTGTGTGTGAATGGGGTTAGTATGTGTGTTTCATCTTTTGCCGAAATGTTACTTGAAGCGCTTCAAAGCAAAGAAATTGTAATATGTTATAAACACATTATATTTTTATTATTAATTTAAATCATTCTGCAAGACAAAATAAATCTATACAGCATTTCATGTTAACATTTAACGGCTCTGTTCGATACAACCATGCAGAAAACAATAAGAAACGACACATCCTAAGATTTACAAGATCGCGATTTCTTGCTACATTTTGTCTAAATAAAAAAAAAACATTTAACCATATTGCAACTAGACGCAGACATGCAGGCGCCAATGTTTTGTCATCTGCATTCGATGTCTGTATGGTGGCAGGTTAGTTCATTTAATTTAGACAAAATGTTGCAAGAAACTGTATTCATTCAAATTCGCTATCTTTAAAGTGCCATCGTCGCAAACCACGGCCTGTTTTACGGTACCGTTCTTAACGCGCCCTCGAAGTGTAGCGCGCGGAAGAAATAACAGCTCTGGTTTGCGAGAATGTATAGTGCATCATGTGCAGATTCCCATTTGCTTCTGCATGATTGTATCAAATAGAGCCGATGAACGCTGGTCTTTGTTTTAAAAAACAATCTGCATTATGTATATTATGAAATATATTATGAAATATGAAATGTACTAACATTAAACAATTTCATCAAATGAAAGTTGAAATTTTAACATTTTCTCATACTTTGATGTATTTTGATATTTGAAGGAACAACGTGAGCCGACTTGTAAGTTGCAATGATGAAAGTATTATCTACAAAAAATATTGGAGATTTTTATATTCTAATTTTGTTATATTCTAAATATGTGATGGAATGGTACAAACTATTTTATTTAATTAAGAAACGACAGTAAACGTAACAGCCAAAAAGAAATCGCGCGTGTACACTACATCGGATTTCAATCAGATTGGTACATGTTTACGTCTTCGTGTATCAAGAAGGTCAATTCAGGTAAAAATACCGAGGTAAAATAACACCGAACGATTAGCCGACATCTGCATTGGATTTTAATCAGATTGATAAATATCGTACAGAATTCACTCCTTGCTTTAAACCTGCACTAGCTGCAAGTGGGACATTTTTTCATCAAATAACTGAGGATATAATGATTGGTCAATTCTTATAAGAAATACATTGCATATGTTAATTAGTTGTCAATATCTGTAGGTAGGATAGAGACAAGTTTAAATCTTGAGGGGAAGCTTGGTTTAAAATTTTTCGCTATGTTAAAACTGCACTAGTGTAACTTGAGCATCACTTTTCGACAAAAAACCACAATATATTCACTGAAATTTGACAAAACTGAAATAATTAGGCATTGTACATGGCAGTGGTCGATACCATCCATAAGCAGTACAGAAACAGGTTAACATCGTGACCGCCGTTGAGGGCGCTGATTTTTGGATGAGGACCCAAACATCATTTTGATTTGATTTATTGTGGTTACAGCTACAAAAAATACGTTTTTCCACAGGAGATGTATGACTACTGTGTAAAATGTTTCAAAGAAGTTATTATATCAAGTAAAAATTAAAAAAAAATATTCCAGTACCATATTTAAATATGAATAAATTCGGCTTCCTTTGGAACTGACACAAAACACAGAGTTGTTAATGTACATATCATGTAAATGTAAGAAAGGAATTCTGCTAATTTGTTTTCTGTACACTTCCGTGAGATTTTGTAATCTAGTACTGTAAATTTTTTTTTTTTTTTTTTTGCGATATGGGCTGGAGGCCTTAAGAAGCAATAAACCATTATTATTATTATATCATGTAAATGAGGTGAAATAAAATGAGAGAAAAGTTTGATATTTTTGTCGTTTGCCATTTTTTATTAGTAACACGATTTCTATTTATGAAACGTTCACTGTTGACAATCAACAGGAGACCTTATATTCATATATCCATGTTTCATTAATTTCCCATCACAGATATATATTTCCCTTAATTATAATTATCGAAAATCTCTTCTAATTTTTATGTTTCTACATTAAAAACTTCTGAAATATGATATACTTTGAACACGGGCACGTGTTATTATTGGCAATACAAAGAGACTGACATTTTTCAACTGTTACGTAATAAGTCCTTTTCTCTTGGGGGCGTCGATATGGAAAGCAAAGACCGATGATTCCCGAAGAGCAAATCACGGAAAACTCGGTAACCTTCGGCCTATGTTCGAACAAAAGAAAGCCTTGCAAACTACCAGACACGATTACCGAGCTTGTAGTCCCCCTTTTAACACATCGGAACCATACCCATTACCTCTAGGCCTCTATCTTGTCTATGGTGCTAACTGATTCCCGTAATTTTCTGTTTCATCACCTCATGAATAAAAAAAAATAGAAATTTTAAAACATGTCATGATTCTTAGAGTGACTGATGTGTGAGGGCGTCCCATCACGGCGTACCTGACTGTTTCTCTAAATGAAATGTTATGGAATAGAATGACAAACCGCAAGGTCTTCCTTGTCTGTGCTGCTAACTGATATCCGTAATTTGCTGTTTCATCGCTACATGAATATGCATGCATTTGTGTATGTATTTCTGTATGTGTGTATGTATGTATGTATGTATGTATGGATGTATGTATGTATGTATGTATGTATGTATGTATGGATGTATGTATGTATGTATGTATGTATGTGTGTATGTATGTATGTATGTATGTATGTATGTATGTATGTATGTATCTTACGTGAGTTTCATCTGTATTTAGTTATGTGATATATATATTTATCAAGCCGTGTACACAAGAAGTGACATTGGCAAGGAAATATACCAAAAGATACACTGACATATACATGTGTGTGTGTGTGTGTGTATGTAAATGTTTCATGTAATGTAATTGTTGATATTTCCTCATCCATCCCCACTTTAGAAATTGAGTTTGAAAACTGTTCAATCTTTGTAAAGTTAAGTAACTTACCTATGGCATCAAGTCTTCAGCGAAAATCTGTGATAAGCATGATGTAGAAAACAGGCTTGCGATGAACATATTACATATTGACTTGAATTGATGATTTTAATGGCTTCAATTGTTTACTTTCCAACTGATAATCAACATATTAACTGGTCGACTTCTACATCCCCACTGTGTGTGACGCCACTTTTGTAATTCTTCATTTTGCATGTGATTTATGAAGGTACCTGAATATATGTACAAATGTCATTTCATGACTAAGGAATTGCCGCCAAAACAGCTTGTCGTCTGCGGAACAGGAACATGTACTTAATACAAGTGATTCCAAATCAAAGCGTACACAACGGAAATGAACAGGAAATGACCTCCCTAGTTGTCATGTCAACGGGAACAGCTGATAAACACTCGTCAATAAAATTTAATGAAATACATTTATAATTCAAAAACCTTTTCATTCTTATTTCCAGTCTCTTTTTATTTAAATGTATTGTCTAAATCAAGCCATTATGTGTACCTATCCCATTATCGACTTGGTCACGGTTTGCATTCGGTGAGTAAATCCGTCCTAAGAAAGAGTTGAAATCGCACCAACACAGAGCACGGACGCTGAAAAGGACAGGCGTTGGTGGTATTCATACAGGACATATACCGTTACGTGTAAACCACAGCACTGTAAACAACGAACTCAAAAGGTAAGTACTAGTTTTTTTATGAACTCTTGTAGTTTATACATACGAATTCAGTTCCTTGTACATTCATTCCCTTTCTCTCCCTCTCCTAGGCTATTCAATACTGCAAAAAACCTAGATATTGTCACCATGACAAAAGTTTGCCTTTCCTTCAGTCTTCAGCAAGTTCTCAAGGCCTAATTTTGACTAATCACCAGACTGGTACATTGTGTTCATGTACAAGCAGGCATTTTAGTCACTAATGTTTTACTAATTACCAGACTGGTACATTGTGTTCATGTACAAGAAGGCATTTTAGTCACTACTTATTTTTACTAATTACCAGACTGATACATTGTGTTCATGTACAAGAAGGCATTTTAGTCACTACTTATTTTTACTAATTACCAGACTGATACATTGTGTTCATGTACAAGAAGGCATTGTAGTCACTACTTATTTTTACTAATTACCAGACTGGAACATTGTGTTCATGTACAAGAAGGCATTTTAGTCACTACTTATTTTTACTAATTACCAGACTGGTGCAGTGTGTTCATGTACAAGAAGGCATTTTAGTCACTACTAATTTTTACTAATTACCAGCCTGGTACATTGTGTTCATGTACAAGAAGGCATTTTAGTCACTACTAATTTTTACTAATTACCAGACTGGTATATTGTGTTCATGTACAAGAAGGCATTTTAGTCACTATTTCTTTTTGTGTTTTCTTGTTCAGCGAAATAAGCGAAAATAAGTCTTTAGCGAAAAAAATCCTGGTTTCCAGTATTTGTGTTCAGTGTTTGTATATAAATATAACTGTCTCATACCATGACAAAAGCCCACATATTACTCTGGTAATTGAGCCTTCAGTTTACTAGATAGGCACAAACTAAAACTATTGTCACAAGATGTTGATACAACAGTGATAAGCTATTTAATTTAATGAACGTTGGTTTAATTATAATTTCAGTAGGGTGGCATCGCGATAGTTGTATTGACAAGGTTCCATAAACTTGCAGTGTTCTGTTTTAGAACTTCCAATGTTTACACATCGACCCTCCGGTCCACCAACAGGTTGTTGGTGGACAGTCTATGGTTCACACCATCTGTAGATCTGGAGGAGCTATGCTTGATCAAGGGGTGATTATTATTGATATCTGCGCATGCACAACAGAGGAACCACTATCACCCACTTGTGTAATCTACCACATCAAACAACAATAATGTTAGTTTATCTTAGTGAACCAATAAACTGGGGATTTCTTCTCCGAAGGCTCGATTTCCAGAGTCGAGTATGATCATAATGAATTGTATATACACGCCATGATGAGTCAATGAATTGTCGAAGGTGTCACACAAAACTATACCCTCACTCACTCACTCACTCACTCACTCACTCACTCACGTGTATCGTGTGTGTGTGTGTGTGTGTGTGTATGTATGTATGTATGTATGTATGTATGTATGTATTTTGTATGTATGTATGTATGTATGTATGTATGTATGAGTGCCTGCCTGCTAGTCTGTCTGTCTATCTGGATGGGATCGATGAGATGTGTACATGAGCTGAATCACGTGATGTGTTTCAAACTCTTACAATGTAACATTTCAATTACAGGTGGTCGTCGACGAACAATTTCTTGAGTCAAACGTACTATAAAACAACACAAAACAAAAAAATGGCAAATACAAAACTACTGGAAAGAAGAAACAGTACTCTAGCATGGGACGACAAAAGTAAATTATCGATGCAGTTTGCCGAAATTTCACAAGAACTGGAAGAACTTCGTGTCAAGGACGATGACTCTGATGACGACAACGGCGATAATGATGACGAAAAAGCGAGAGCAAAAAGAAAGAAACGGAGGAGGAAAAATAAAAATGCTATCACCATAAAACGATTCCTCCGACGAATGGATAAATATGACAAACAGAGAGAGGAGCATAGTATGAAGTTATACCAGTCATTAAAACAGACAACGGGGCGAGTGTCACCAAGTGCGTATAATTACCTTGACGACCCGACCTTAAGCTTAAAGCTTAACAGCACGGTGTGTGGAATCAGTCGGAGCAGCCTTCAGATTATAGAGGCATACCGATATTCTAGTTTTGGATCAATCCGCCCGCCTGTTTACCGCCAGTTTCCGTTTAATCACTTCGAGGCAAAAAATCTCTCGCGCGGGGAACTAAGAAAGGGCGACACTCAACAAGATACAGTTTTCCCGTATCGACCAACTCGCGTTGAAAGCGAGACAAAAGTTTATAGTATATTCACGGAAAATTTGATTTTGAAGACAAAAAAGCGAACATACGGACCTCCTCCCTTCACGCTTTTGGGTTGGCCGCTCGCGCTTAGACAGGATGCCTCGTTTTTATCTCAGCAACGGACATCCTTTCAAATATCTACCCATCAATCAAATAAATCACCTGACGACGGTCCAGTCTACAGCGTTGGTGATCTGAAGTCCCTTCTTGAGGTCAAAGGCGAAGTGACGTCATTACCGAAGATTTCAGTAGGCAAACCGATAGTGAGCAAACCGCGTGAAATAGGAGAGATGAAGACTCCAGAACGAGAGAAAGCAGCAACACCACCACCGAGGGATAAAAAGCGTCGTTCGCCTTGTCCTGCTGACTTGGGAAAAACAACTCATGTCCGAGACACATCAGTACCGAATCCTCCGAATACACCCGATGTGAAATGAAATAAACTACTTGGCGAGATTCGGAGGGGAGGAAGGGGAGGGGTGGAATTCTGAAATTTTGCATACTTCTAAAAACATGTACATCAGATGCTTGGGTTGAATTATAGATCTGTATTCGTGTACAGGGTCAATGAGCTATATATAGTATTCTTAGATGTTATTCCCAAATATTTTTCTTCGTTCAGCCAAGGAAAATACGACTGACCTAAGGGGCCTTAGCTAGACGAGTACTGACAACCCTTAGGTCACGAGTATTTTCCGACTAAATGAAGAAAAATATTGGAGAATAACATAAATATACCAGCTACATGCAGTAATATCAAAGAAAAAGAAAAATTGGGGAAAATATTGACAATTTTTGAACGTTTTGTGACGTAGACACGCGTTGTCGTGACGTAGAACGACCAGAGAATATATTCCATATTTTTGACTTATGCATAAAGCATTAGAATATTCCCCAGGCCCGGTATCTGGTGTTTATCCATTGGAAGTATATGATATGATTGACCTAAGGGGTCTTGTACTTTCGAGTCGAAGGCGAGAAGTGAAAAGGTCACGAGCATTTTTCCGACTGAATGAAGAAAACTATTCTTATACCGCGGTGCAAGCTGGGAAGTAAACTGGCAACTTTGAGCGTTTTGACGCCGATATTTTATTAAATGCAGAACAAATGACGTAGCCGGGTGTTGTGACGTAGAACGACCAAGTTATAACAATAGTTTTCACTGTTATAGTATGTCACAATAGTTTTTACTACATTGTTGCAGTCTTTGAATATCTACATGTCCTCTGCTTTATATCTAGAGAGTCAAATGTTTATAGTTTTACAGACCCGTTTCATCGCGATATCGTCGCAAACCACGGTCTGTTTTACGGCAACGTTCTCAACGAGCCGAAATTTAGTGGTAGAAATAATAACTTTGGTTTGCGAGAATGGCCCGTTTAGATCCAATGTCAAAGGTTACTCCCAGGGATGCGTATTATTGTTTAGATTGCCGTTTTCCTCAGGAAATAAAAACATCACATCCTTAAGAAAACTAGTTTTGGTTTTGTATACCCAGACTCTCGCCGCTGGGGGCTCTGCCTATAAGACTTCCCCAAAGGAGAGTGTGGGAAAACCATGTTCCAACTACCCCACGACGGAAGTCACACAGTACATTTCTTCCAAGCATAAAAAATGGGTTTATGAGGCCTGTTTGTTGTAATATATATCAGTTGCTTGAGAAGTGATAATCTGTAGCTGAAGGTACCCAAATCATTCAGCCAGCAATGTTGAACTTGAAGCACTCCCCATGATGCACTGCTCCAGAAGCTAATTCCTCCATGGACTCGTTTTCCCAGATTCTCGTTTGGGGAGGTCCTAGTGGCGAGAGTCTGGGTAACCGAGACTATTTTCCTAAGGAAAAAACATCACACGAATCATGATACTACAAGTGTACCAATTTATGATCTACATGATAATATAAATGTGTTCTTTCTATAGAGGTAGGGGAAATGTATTCGAGTCAAAATTTTATAGCTGGACTCTATATATAAGGAAAACAACAATCTAAGAAATAAGACGCACCCGCGCCCCTTTGGGTAGTCTCTCGGTTACCCACACTCTCGCCGCTGTGGGCGCTGCCTACGAGACCTTACTAAGCGTCTGGGCGGTCTCGTAGAAGAGACCCCAGCGGCGAGAGTCTGGGTAACCGAGACAACGTCACCCTATGGGCTACTCAACATACATTAGAATCATCCGTCCGTTGTCACACTGATCTCAAAGCCACAGTGTCTACAATCCAATACGATGTAATGTTTAATATCGATTAAATAAAAAATAACAACCTCCACATTAATCTGACATAGATTCACAGCCAATAAATTGGTCGTTCATTGTATCAGTGAAGTGAATCGGTGAATGTAACAGCTGTATTTCACAATGTTTTCAAGTGGCCATATGGATGAGGATTGGGTATTTATTTAGGATATATGAATCATTTGCAATGTATTGAGTTACAAACACAGACTTGGCATATGTTGTTTCACGTTGATTTTTCAAGTGACGCCATGATAAAATTGTTTTATAAATTAAAAATCCTAAATAAATACCTAATCCTTCACTTTTACTGATAAGTTACCAGGGTAAATATGTCATTGAATCTGTGTTGTAAATCTGGTGGAGCAACCATCCATCCGAGATGAGGGTGCACCCCCCCCCTCCCCCCATCTGTGAACAGAATACAACCATAGTTTGAGATACGCGCGATGCATCTTGGAGCTGACATCGAGTGAATGACCTATATTCACTCTCACTCTGGCTGTTCTACATACAACATGTTATGTCACTGTGAAATGAGAATAAGCCATTACGGTACCTACTTCAAAATTTCAACCATGGAGACAGGCTAGGGTATGGTATGAAAGGCCCCCTAACTTCGTGGTGCCTGTTGTCAAATTTGAATGTACAGTGAACAACGCAGCGATTCTTCTATGAAAATACGTGACAACAATGAGCAAGTGGCGATTTTTCTAATGAATTTGGTATGTGTGGACATGTGAATGTCTTGCGAATGCGAGCGTTGTTTCAGGAAGTTCGGTATATACAATTTTGGCCGAAACATTATCGGACTGGGCTAAGGGGCTTGTTCGTTACTCGTACCATGTATATTTTCATGCCATAACTGAACCTCTTAATAGTGCAGAATAGAAGCTGTAATAAACAATTTTATCATCATCATCATCATCATCATCATCATCATCATCATCCTCATACATCATCATCATCATACATCATCATCATCATCATCATCATCATCATCATCATCATCATCATCATCATCATCATTATCATCATCATTATCATCACTATCATCATCATCATCATCATCATCATCATCATCATCATCATCATCATCATCATAATCATTATCAGCATCCTCACAACCACCATCACCACCACAACCACCGCCACCACCACCATCATCATCATCATCATCATCATCAGCACCACCACCAACAACAACAACACCAGCACCATCATCATCATCATCATCATCATCATCATATCATCATCATCATCATCATCATCATCATCATCATCATCATCATCATCATCATCATCATCATCATCATCATCATCATCATCATCACCACTATCACCACCACCACCACCACAACCACAACCACCACCATCATCTCTGAAAATTTTAAATTATACATTCATCGTACTTTGCATTAATGATGTTAATATCAAATTTCAAATATCTAAATTATTGTATGCTATCAATTAAGGACAAAGAGTTCTATAGACTGAATACACTATAAAAATAAACTATGGGCAATTTAGGCAAAATAAAAAAAATGTCTGTTTCCCATAACATGACATAAAAAATAACGTTGATAGGTCAGAATTTTATTTTCCTTAAAATTACTTCGACCCCAAGATAAGATACTCGCCAATCACAAGACTTCTGTAGGAGTTTGATGAAGTGTAAATGAAGGAAAGGAAGACAATTATAAGTTAAGTCGACGAATGAGTTACAATACTGTTATGTCTAAAAAAAAAACATGGTTTCTCCTGGAATATGCTTTTTTTAAAAAGTGACCACAGAACACGCAAAGGCATGAGGATGTATACGGAACTAGAAGAAAATTTTCAAAATTTTACTTTTTTGCATGCAAAAAGATTTTTTAGGGGCTTAAACTAGGGTCGGTCGGATTATTTTTTTTAGATGACCAAACTAGTATTTAATTTGCTATTATCATTTTTTAATAGAAAGAGGTGTTGGTATCATCACCATTAGTAATACAATAGTACACATACACTACATTTACACTAATTGAAAAAAAAATTGGTGTTTTAGTGATAACAAATGTAATGATAAAATTAGAGTGTCTTTATTGGAAAAAAATGTAATTACCATAATTAAGAATTTGCCAAATAAAAACAGAAACTGAAACAGCTGGTGTTTTAGCGAAAAAATGTATTGATAAAACTAGAGTGTCTTTATTGGAAAAAAATGTAATTACCATAATTAAAAATTTGCCAAATATATCACTGAATTGTATGATACTCACGACTGCGAATTTGAAATAAACAAATTACCCCTTTTAACGGATAAAATGGATGGAACAGAATAAAAGATAAACACATTATTTCTGTTTTAGAGTACTGACGAAATAGTTCATTCAATCGTTCTATATATAAAGAATCAGTCCTAGATGATGTGTCCATCAGTCTGCAACCACTGGTAGTCAGGTATATTTGACGACACCACTGGTAGTAAGGTATATTTGACGACACCACTGGTAGTAAGGTATATTTGACGACACCACTGGTAGTAAGATATATTTGACGACACCACTGGTAGTAAGATACATTTGACGACACCACTGGTAGTACGATATATTTGATCATTTGTGATACGAACAAGTGTCAGGTAAGTACAGTTATATTGTGGTGAACTATGATTGCCATCAGACCATGGACCTGTTACAAACAGGGAAATTAAACAACTGTATTGGATTAACAACACTTGGCACAACATGTTGGCTAATTGGAAGTACAGAGACTTGTATTACATTGCATCATTTGATAAGAACAGTTTTTATGGCCACTTTACATAACAGTTCACCCTCATAAACAAATTTCCAGTTCCCCTGGCATTTCATTTACACATAAAAAGGTCATAAAACGACGATCATAAAACTGTTCTTATCAAACAATCATACAATGTCAGTCTCTGCAGTTCCATCCTGCTGAGTAAAGTGTTGTTAATCCAATTCAGTTGTTTACTTTCCCTGTTTGTTACAGGTTCTGCTTGTCCATGGTCTGATGTCGGCAGATGCAGTAGTCAGTTGACATCTTCATATATCCCCCACCCACTTTATGACCATAAGCTTTTCATTACAAATTTTGCCGTTTTATTGTCTTTGCAATGTAATACATTTTTATACATTAAAATCTTTAAATTTTGGTTATACCATTCAAAACTTACTTTAGATCGAAAAAAATAAATGTTATCCAAGATTTTTGAAATGTTGCCCATAAATACCTTGAAAAAGAATTTCTATTCGCAACATCGGATTACATCATTCTATTTATTCGGACTTTCTCATAAGTTCCTTAAGCATTTGTATGTATGTATGTATGTATGTATGTATGTATGTATGTATGTATGTATGTATGTATGTATGTATGTATGTATGTATGTATGTATGTCTGTCTGTCTGTCTGTCTGTCTGTCTGTCTGTCTGTCTGTATGTATGTATGTACTGGGTATGTATGTATGTATGTATGTATGTATGTATGTATGTATGTATGTATGTATGTATGTATGTATGTATGTATGTATGTACTGGGTATGTATGTATGTATGTATGTATGTATGTATGTATGTGTGTGTGTGTGTGTGTGTGTGTGTGTGTGTGTGTGTGTGTGTGTGTGTGTTGCTGATCTGTTGCAAGTAAAATTAACTAAAGGTTATATCACATATTTACCAAATTTTAAACTTTACATATATTTGTTTTATAATTATAGACGTAATAATGGTTCTCACTAAGAAAATCGGGATTGCTCTCCTCTGTTTAGTTGCCTTGGCAACTGTGACTACAGATGCTAGACATTTACCAAAACGTCAATTACGTAAATCTTTTCTTGAGCTGAGTTCCAAACAGCAACAACAAATCCTTGATCCGTAAGTATTTGCTTGCATACATGTATGTATGTATGTATGTATGTATGTATGTATGTATGTATGTATGTATGTATGTATGTATGTATGTACGTACGTACGTACGTACGCACGCACGCATGTATGTATGTATGTATGTATGTATGTATGTATGTATGTATGTATGTATGTACGTACGTACGTACGTACGTACGTACGTACGTATGTATGTATGTATGTATGTATGTATGTATGCATGTATGTATTGTATGCATTGTACGTACGTACGTACGTACGTATGTATGCACTGTATGTATGTATGTATATATGTATGTATGTATATATGTATGTATGTATGTATGTATGTATGTATGTATGTATGTATGTATGTATGTGTATGTACCTAATTCAATCTATCCATTAATTCACAGGTTTCTGAAAGTTCTCGACAAGATATTGGTCGATGAAATTACCAATGCCGTCATGACGCAATTGCAACAGCAGATCCTTGAACGAAAGGGACCTCTAGAGACACTGGCAGATACAGTTCAATAACACATACAAGAGTCCAAGGAAAACATGGGCGTGCGTGGAGTTATCTTTCACCAATGTGTAATCAATTGAATTTATGTGTACTAACATGTTTGGTGGTGGAAATGGAATCTATAAAAAGCATAGTTAATGCTTGAATATGAAATGAAATAAAGGGTTGGCATATTAATGTTCTTCAGTGTCTGTGTGTCATTGTTGGAATGTATACAGTAACTAATGTATATATGTACAGTACCAATACATTATGCATGGCAAACAGATCATACAATGTAGTTAGAATGATTGAGAAATTAGCGGTTTCGATATACACATCAGCAACATGTGTACACATGCACAAAGACATACACACATAATCAAACACATACATAAAGATGCAAGCATAGGGAAGGAGTGGCAGACAGACAGACAGACAGACGGACAGACAGACAGAAAGACAGACAGACAGACAGGCCGGCATACATACATACATACATACATACATACATACATACATGCATGCATGCATGCATGCATGCATGCATACATACATACATACATACATACATACATACATACATACATACATACATACATACATACATACATACATACAGACAGACAGACAGACAGACAGTCAGACAGACAGACCGACAGACAGACAGAGACAGACATACATACATACATACATACATACATACATACATACATACATACATACATACATACATACATACACACACATACATACATACATACATACATACATACATACATACATACAGACAGACAGACAGACATACATACATACATACATACATACATACATACATACAATGATACACACATACATACATACATACACACACACATATACATAATTTGACATTTCAATTAGGAATCGATTATGTCCATATGTAGTAAAGTAACTGGATGAAATCTTGAAAGTCTTAGAGGCACTGCTTTTTAGATGCGGACCCAAATATCAATTTGATTGGATATATTGCACCATATACAAAACATATTTACTCACAGGTGATGTTATACTAACTTTTCATGGTGTACAGTAATATAATTAAGTTATGATATCAAATACCAGATTTAAAGTGGAAGACTTCCGTAATCTTAGTAGTCTTGCAATTTCATGATTTATGCAAGAAATTTAGCTCTATATCTGTGAGTTTTCAAGTCCCAAGGAAAGTTAGTTCTCAAAAAATGTTGTTCAAATGCCCGCCTCTTATTCTCAGCACATGAAAGCTTGCCCTCCTTGCCTTCACTCAACTTTCGTGATCCCCTATAAACGCGGGATATACACACCCGTTTCCATGGCAAATAATAAACAAAATTCAAACCCACATAACATTGCTATAATTACACATCAAAAGGTTTGCATACTTCATGATAAGCATCGTAACAGTTTAACAACTTTAATACAGTGAAGTGATACGATATTATTGCCCTGCTTCGTCACCGGTTTAAGTGTATACATTCCTGTTTCGACCGACAGACAAACACAAAATAACTCTCCCTATATTAATTGCTAGGGAAGACAACTGCAGAACTAATCATAACAAAAAAATTCGCGTTGTCACACCACTTTAGGCAACGTTTCCTCACCAGAAACAACAGCTTTCTTTTGTGTGGCCACCGTATCTAATTACCGAAAATATGCCAACAACCTATTAAAACTAAAAGCTAAATTTATAATATGCGCTTGAACTGAATACAGTGGAATTCATACAAACTTAGGCCAAACAGAAGAAAGAAATATTTCTGGTCAGGACAGCTTGTCTAAAGTGGTGTGACGATGCAATTTACTTGTTATTCTCAACAAACCTGTCACTCATACTATTTATGGCAGTTACTGTTCTTTTTATTTAGTACTTTAGAGCATGTGTGTATGTGGGGCAGATGTCATTTACTTGTTCATGATTGACTCTGCAGTTGTCTTCACTGAAGTAGGGAGGGTTATTTTTGTGTTTCCCCACGGATCTGCAGACTACATGTACACGGGCTGGACAAACACACACAAAAAAGACGAAAGGGTATTTACCAGTAAGTGATGTACCCACTGACCATTCCATAGTGGTGGTTGTGGAGATGGTGGTGGTGATGATGTTGATGATGATGATGATGCATGGTAAACATCCAATGAACATTAATTAGATATTAGCATACTTAATTGAGTTTTGAGTAATTATGCTATATCTTTGGAATGCATACTTCAAATTCAATATAATTTGGTGCATATCTTAACCATAACATGGCGCATATGTCCTATAAGGTTTGTTGATTGAGCTTACAATGTTAATTAACAATTTGCATAATTAATGAATTTCGGTAATTAGGCTATATCTTAAGAATGTATTCTTCAATTTCAATACAATATTAGTACATATGTTAACCATTAGGAGACGCATATATGTCCTATAAAGTTTGCTGATGAACCTTACAGTGTTAATGAATAATTTGCATAATTAATGATTTTCGTAATTAGGCTATATCTTAAGCTGCGTACTTCAATTTCAATACAATTTCAATACAATACGTTAAACATAACAAAGTGCATATCTCTTATAAAATTTGTTGATTTCGCTTAAAGATGTAGTGAATGATTTGAATAAGAAATAACCCGAGGGGAAATCAGAAGACTGCCTTCACAGGTGAGGAACTAGTGTACAAATTGTAATATGTTAATGAGATTTCCCTTCATATCCGAGATGCTATCGTATAAATGCAGTAACCGTTGGAGCGCCTGACATGGTTTTTTTTCGCTTGAGAAATAGGGGATTTTATATGTCGTTATATCGATTCCTGTTTTTATGAAGGTAGGTATGTTGTTATGTAAAATTTGAACGTGAATAGAGTGTTTTAGTGACTGTTACATGATCCGTTCCGTGTTTGGCAAATAAATTTTCAATAAATTGACATCTATACGAATTACAGAATCATTTCCACTATGTTTCAAAATTAGGATTTTTTTGAATTTTTACTGCGCATATTTCTTGTTTTTGTTTTATTGAAAAACGGCCGATTGAAATCATTTCACACTTGCAATAATGAATTTGGCGGCCAACCTCGCTAGTACACTGTACCATTGACATACATTCCGGAGAAATTAGAGCTCGATTTTAGCCCAGAATCCCATGTAACTAATATATTATTTTTGTAAATTTACTAGCGATACCAATGATCAAGAATTATATTTAAAAACACCTAAAAAAATTCTGATTGCATATGTTTGTGAAGTTTCTTATTTTGGCGGGAAAATACAGCGTGACTGTCGTGTCGACTACGTCATGCATGCTAATCAGGGCAATAATGACATCGAAGCTCATGTCTAACAGTATGATCTAGTACGAGAGATAATAACATATCGTCACTCCACACACAGTAGCAGTTTTGGTATAATTATTTGCTCTTTCTCTTTTTCAGGAATGTAACTTAACTGTGGGAGGCTCTAATCATGTTGTTGCCAAGATTTATTCAAAACACAAAAACGGAAATTAAAAAAAAGAAAGAAAAACACACTCCCATAATAAACACATTCTCCACAGAAAAACTAAATATAGATCAGTGAGTGTATATTGTTTGAGTAGTCATATGAAAGACAGTAGAAGTCTGATTGGCGAGTCTAATATTTTATGACCCCTTATGGGTGCGGATACTGTACAAATACATTCAAGGCCATCGCAATATAAACAGTGCACAGAGTATCAATGAGTTACATCCCAGTCTAAGTAGTTTTCTAACTACTCGAATTGAAATCCGTACCACATATGATAAAGACGCCAATTTGGCACAGACAATGGGTATAAACAAACATTTTCGTCTTCAAAATTTCTTGTTGTTTTAGGTTAAAAGAACAAACTTGCCAGCCACGGCAAATTCAACACTGACATTCGTATGTACCCACAATCATTACTTGAGAACTTGCAAGGTCAGATTGAAATCTGTACGAAATATAGACCACATAAGGTAGAGACACCAAATTTGGCACAGAGAATGAATATAAACTAAAACTTTAGTCTTGAAAATTTTGTCTTGTTTCAAGAATCGAAACCCACCTTGGCGGCCAGACATGTCGACAAAGTTCGATACAGACACAACATAGCCACAGTCATTAGCATCGATCGTGACAACTTGCTAATGTCCTGTTATGACGTTTATTCAATATAAATACGCATTGTATTAGTGATTCTCTTACCGGAGACATTCAGTTTAAATCCGGTTTTAGATGGCCTTACTAGTATTTAATATACAATTATTATTATGTAATACAAAGATGAGTTGATATCATCACATTAGTACATTGTGTAAATGTGATGTGCGTGTACTACTTTATACACACACATCACATTTGAAAAAAAGCTGGTGGTATTTTAGCGATAAAAAATGTAATGATAAAGTGTTTTATTGGAGAAAATGAGGAAATGACCATAATTAAGAATTTGCCAAATATTTCACTGAATTGTATGATACTCACGACTAAGAATTCGAAACAAACAAATTACATCTTTAACGGAAATGGAAAACAGGACACAAGATAAACACATTCTATTTTACAGTAGTGATGAAATAGTTCATTCAATCGTTCTATATATAAAGAATCAGTCCTAGACGATGTGTCGATCAGTCTGCAACCACTGTTAGTAAGGTATATTTGACGACACCACTCTGGTAGTAAGGTATATTTGACGACACCACTGGCAGTACGATATATTTGATCATTTGTGATACCAACAACTGTCAGGTAGGTAGGTACAGTTACGTTGAAGTGAACTATTATTTAAAGTTGCCAAAAACTGTTCTTATCAAATGATGGAATGTAATACAAGCCTCTGTTCTTCCAACATGCTGTACCAAGTGCCAATTCAGTTGTTTACTTTCCCTGTTCGTATCAGGTTCTGTCCT
>NC_135567.1:18875305-18877805 GCF_964340395.1 Glandiceps talaboti | reverse complement strand
TAAATTGACATCTATACGAATTACAGAATCATTTCCACTATGTTTCAAAATTAGGATTTTTTTTGAATTTTTACTGCGTACATTTCTTGTTTTTGTTTGATTTTGGTCGTTTCAAGGTATAATTCTATGAAAAACGGCCGATTGAAATCATTTCACACTTGCAATAATGAATATGGCCGCCAACCTCGCTAGTACACTGTACCATTGACATACATTCCGGAGAAATTAGAGCTCGATTTTAGCCCAGAATCCCATGTAACTAATATATTATTTTTGTAAATTTACTAGCGATACCAATGATCAAGAATTATATTTAAAAACACCTAAAGAAATTCTGATTGCATATGTTTGTGAAGTTTCTTATTTTGGCGGGAAAATACAGCGTGACTGTCGTGCCGACTACATGCATGCCAAGCAGGGCAATAATGACATCGAAGCTCATGTCTAACAGTATGATCTAGTACGAGAGATAATTATATCGTCACTCCACACACAGTAGCAGTTTTGGTATAATTATTTGCTCTTTCTCTTTTTCAGGAATGTAACTTAACTGTGGGAGGCTCTAATCATGTTGTTGCCAAGATTTATTCAAAACACAAAAACAGAAATTAAAAAAAAGAAAGAAAAACACACTCCCATAATAAACACATTCTCCACAGAAAAACTAAATATAGATCAGTGAGTGTATATTGTTTGAGTAGTCATATGAAAGACAGTAGAAGTCTGATTGGCGAGTCTAATATTTTATGACCCCTTATGGGTGCGGATACTGTACAAATACATTCAAGGCCATCGCAATATAAACAGTGCACAGAGTATCAATGAGTTACATCCCAGTCTAAGTAGTTTTCTAACTACTCGAATTGAAATCCGTACCACATATGATAAAGACGCCAATTTGGCACAGACAATGGGTATAAACAAACATTTTCGTCTTCAAAATTTCTTGTTGTTTTAGGTTAAAAGAACAAACTTGCCAGCCACGGCAAATTCAACACTGACATTCGTATGTACCCACAATCATTACTTGAGAACTTGCAAGGTCAGATTGAAATCTGTACGAAATATAGACCACATAAGGTAGAGACACCAAATTTGGCACAGAGAATGAATATAAACTAAAACTTTAGTCTTGAAAATTTTGTCTTGTTTCAAGAATCGAAACCCACCTTGGCGGCCAGACATGTCGACAAAGTTCGATACAGACACAACATAGCCACAGTCATTAGCATCGATCGTGACAACTTGCTAATGTCCTGTTATGACGTTTATTCAATATAAATACGCATTGTATTAGTGATTCTCTTACCGGAGACATTCAGTTTAAATCCGGTTTTAGATGGCCTTACTAGTATTTAATATACAATTATTATTATGTAATACAAAGATGAGTTGATATCATCACATTAGTACATTGTGTAAATGTGATGTGCGTGTACTACTTTATACACACACATCACATTTGAAAAAAAGCTGGTGGTATTTTAGCGATAAAAAATGTAATGATAAAGTGTTTTATTGGAGAAAATGAGGAAATGACCATAATTAAGAATTTGCCAAATATTTCACTGAATTGTATGATACTCACGACTAAGAATTCGAAACAAACAAATTACATCTTTAACGGAAATGGAAAACAGGACACAAGATAAACACATTCTATTTTACAGTAGTGATGAAATAGTTCATTCAATCGTTCTATATATAAAGAATCAGTCCTAGACGATGTGTCGATCAGTCTGCAACCACTGTTAGTAAGGTATATTTGACGACACCACTCTGGTAGTAAGGTATATTTGACGACACCACTGGCAGTACGATATATTTGATCATTTGTGATACCAACAACTGTCAGGTAGGTAGGTACAGTTACGTTGAAGTGAACTATTATTTAAAGTTGCCAAAAACTGTTCTTATCAAATGATGGAATGTAATACAAGCCTCTGTTCTTCCAACATGCTGTACCAAGTGCCAATTCAGTTGTTTACTTTCCCTGTTCGTATCAGGTTCTGTCCTGTCCACGGTCTGATGTTGGCTGTTGTAAACTCATCATAAACCCGACATTTATGATGATTTTTCAACAGCCACACTTTATGACCATAGGCTTTTGCAATACAGCACATTTCGCAGTTTTATTTCTTATCAAATGTGATACATTTTTAAACATTGTAATCTTTAAATTTTGGTTATATGTATGTGTTTGTGTGTGTGTGTGTGTGTATGTTTGTATATTATATATATATATATATATATATATATATATATATATATATATATATATATATATATATATATATATATATATATATATATATATATGTGTGTGTGTGTGTGTTTGTGCATGTGTGCCTGCATGCGTGCGTTGGTATGTGTGTAGCGTAATCGTAAGAAACTTGAATACTGGAGTATATATATGTGTTGCTGATCTGTTGCAAGTAAAATGAACTAAAAGTGACATATATTTACCAAATTTTTAAATTTACATATTTTTTTTAAAAAT
>NC_135567.1:18820305-18870305 GCF_964340395.1 Glandiceps talaboti | reverse complement strand
TAAGTAAGTTATGATATCGAATACCAGATTTAAAGTGGAAGACTTCCGTAATCTTAGTAGTCTTGCAATTTCATGATTTATGCAAGAAATTTAGCTCTATATCTGTGATTTTTCAAGTCCCAATGAAAGTTAGTTCTCAAAAAATGTTGCTCAAATGCCCGCCTCCTATTCTCAGCACATGAAAGCTTGCCCTCCTTGACGTCACTCAGCTTTCATGATCTCCTATAAACGCTGGATATGCACACCCAAAAAATAATAAACAACATTCGAACCCATATAACATTGCTATAATTACGCATCAGAAAGTTTACATACTTCATGATAAGCAATAGTAATATAAGTAAGTTATTATATCTAAAAAACTGTTTAAAAAAACATTATAGTTGCAGAGTTGCAGCTTTAACATCATACATTCAGAGAAAACAAGGTCCACAGTTTTTAATCATTGAAACTTAACTTTCAATTTAATATCAAGCAGTTATTTTTATTATCTTCAATTTTGATGTATTACTGAGTAAGTCCATACTTAATTCAAATCACAGCCCCCTCTATCATTAGACAGGGGGAGATAGAGAATGTTAATATGGAAATTATCTAATTTGCATATTCCAAACTCCACCAGGGGTGAACAAGTCATTTTGTGATGGTGGTGAACAAATCGTTTTGTGATGGTGGTCCCCGGACCAGTGCCTTAAAAAATCTAGTGGTCCTGCTGAAAGAATTAGTGGTCCAAGGTCCCGCTAATGTGAAACATTAAATCTTACCTATGAATCTGTATATTCAGACGACTTTTTAACATAGTTATCAACAGTAAGGTACTGGTCCGACGGACCAGACAAGGTAAAATTTGTGTGGTCCGCCCTAAAAAATTGCTAGTCCCGGACCCAGGACCGGTGGATTTGTTCACCCCTGTCCACATGAACATTAACTAGGCACTTTGAGTGGGGTGTGAAGGAATCCGTTTACATCAGCTGAGGTCACTTAAACAGATACAGAAACTATAAAAACTTCCAGGCAACTAAGACCCCTTATTTGGCTTATGCGTCCATAAGGTCACGTGCACTGAATAGTGGGTCAATCTGTTGACAAAAACTGAAGTGTGTAGTCGAAAAATTTCAAGTACAATTTTCAAGTTTATGTTTGGAACAAAAGTTTTTATTCAATACTTCTATCTCCTCATGTTCACACAAATCTTTAATTTTGCATTGTCATATAATATATGCAAATCTTTTGTCTTATTTAACATTTCTTCAATTCACCTACCCTTGTAGCAAAACCTACTAATACTATTTAGTAAGTCTCAAAATATTGGCCAATATTTTGGCAAATACCAAAAAAATGGGCAATTATTTGGCCAAATGGCAACTTTTTACATGGGTTAATTTTGAAAATGAAAGTGTCAAATGCAAGTTTATGTCATGATTTGATATGTCTACAGTAAGCAGCATATCTATCAACCCTTTATCAATCAAAAAAGATACCTTTCCAAAGTGGAATAGAATTTCCGAAAGTTTTCCGGAAGCTGTTATATGCAAATCGTTTGTCTTATTTAGCATTCCTTAAATTCATCTACCCTTGTAGACTGTTGACAGTCGTTCGTGCCTTTTTTGCTACATTTCATCTAAATCAAAGTCATCGCCTCGCTCCATAGCACTGGATAATGCATACTGATAGGAACTGCGATTGCCGAAGGCATGAACTGTGAGTGTCGACTCGAAGTCACTCGCTGATCAGTACGTGGTTATAGTATTGCTCCAGATCGGAGTGAGGCAACGACTTTAGTTTTAGATAAAACGTAGCAAAAAGACATGAATGACTTTCGACAGTCTACTACCCTTGTAGTAAAACCTTCTAATACTATGACAGAACCCCCATGACATATGACTGCAAGTGTGGTGTACTTGGGGTATATGCAGTGTAGTGTAGTCTGCGCCCGTACTTTCACGAGCGTAGCAAACACCTGACCTTATGATCCATAGACATAGTGGAACCACACTGTTGATACACTTTGAAATGAACTGAATACAGTGGAATTCATACAAACTTAGGCCAAAAAGAAGAAAGAATTGCTTCTGGTCAGGACAGCTTGTCTAAAGTGGTGTGACGACGCAATTTATTTTTTATTCTCAACAAACCTGTCACTCAATCTACTATTTATGGCAGTTACTGTTCTTTTTATTTAGTACTTTAGAGCAAGTGTGTATGTGGAGTAGATGTCATTTACTTGTTCATGACTGACTCTGCAGTTGTGTTCACTGAAGTAGGGAGGGTTATTTTTGTGTTTCCTCCAGATCTGCAGACTGCATGGGCTGGACGAAAAAAAGACGAGAGGGTATTTGAGTGATGTACCCAATGACCAGAAACAATTCTTTTTTATCTTCGGCCTTAACAAGCTATTCAAGCAAAATCCATTTCACTCCATAACACAAAAAAATAAAAATAAATTCTTTCAAAACAAATTTCTGTTAGTCTCCACCACCACCACCACCACCTAACTTGACTTTTTCTTCAAAATAATCTTTGTCAATTCGTTGGCAGAATGTGATCAGATTGTTGTATTTCTCAATGATTTCAGCAAATCTCTTATTTTTGAGTTGCGTTGTGAGTAGTGTATAAACATGACCAAAGACTAGGGCATCAAGTTCTGTTGGTCTGTAGGAGTGAATAACAGCACATAATTAGTCTTAGAGTACCTGATTGTTTGCTATTTGATCAAACAATCAATCAGTCAGTCAGTCAGTCAGTCAGTCAGTCAGTCAGTCAGTCAATCAATCAATCAATCAATCAATGTCAGTCAATCAATCAATCAGTCAGTCAGTCAATCAATCAATCAATCAATCAATCAGTCAGTCAGTCAGTCAGTCAGTCAGTCAGTCAATTAATCAATCAATCAATCAATCAATCAATGTCAGTCAATCAATCAATCAATCAATCAGTCAGTCAGTCAGTCAGTCAGTCAGTCAGTCAGTCAGTCAGTCAGTCAATCAATCAATCAATCAATCAATCAATCAATGTCAGTCAAACAATAAATCAATCAATCAATCAATCAATCAGCCAGTCAGTCAGTCCATCAATCAATCAATCAAGCTAGGCAGCCAGCTAGTCAGCCATCAGCCATTGATTTTTTCAAGTAGCAGGACATCATAAAATTGTTTTATAAATAACAATCCAAAATACCCCAATCCTCATCCATATATCCATTTTAAAGGAATTTGTGTTTAAAAATTCTTTGTTTCAAGCACCATCAGGGGTGAACAAATCCACTAGTCCTGGGTCAGGGACTAGCGATTTTTCTGAGTGGACCACACAAATTTTACCTTGTCTAGTCCGTGGGACCAGTACCTTACTGTTAATAACTATGTTAAAAAGTCGTCTGAATATACAGATTTATAGGCAAGATTTAATGTTTCACATTAGCGGGACCTTGGACCACTAATTCTTTCAGCAGGACCACTGGATTTTTTAAGGCACTGGTCCGGGGACCACCAGTTGACAAAATGATTTGTTCACACCTGACCATATATATATTGTTCTTTCTTTCAACCACTATATATCTATTGTTCTTTTGTTTCAAGCACTATATATCTATTGTTCTTTTGTTTCAACACCTATATATTTATTGTTCTTTTGTTTCAACACCTATATATCTATTATCCTTTCTTTCAACCCCTATATATCTATTGTTCTTTTGTTTCAACCCCTATATATCTATTGCTCTTTTGTGTCAAGTCCATTGTTCTTTTGTTTCAACCATTATGTATCCATTGTTCAACAGATCCTTACATCCCCCTTGTACGTAGTAATGCCTACTTTTCCCAATTTTATCACATGCTACTTTTAACATTAGTTATATGGTTCAAGTTATTAGCCTCGGATTCATATTGCAACACTGGATTTCTGTAAACTTATGTCACACAACACGTGTGAATAAACAACTCTAATTAACTTATATTTTAAATAATATTACAATTCCTATATCCTTAGTTGACATGTCATCCCAGTATACGATATATTACTCACAAAATACTGTATATTAAATGTATGTAGTCAGTTAGCACCAAACAAGAATATGCAGTGACATATGTGACCTGGGGTTGCATGAGTGCGCCCTCTGTGTTGCATGACTACATTGTAAACTTACATCTCTGTGTTACATGACTACACTGTAAACTTACGTCCCTGTGTTGCATGACTACACTGTAAACTTACATCTCTGTGTTACATGACTACATTGTAAACTTACGTCCCTGTGTTGCATGACTACATTGTAAACTTACATCTCTGTGTTACATGACTACACTGTAAACTTACATCCCTGTGTTGCATGACTACACTGTAAACTTACATCCCTGTGTTGCATGACTACACTGTAAACTTACATCTCTGTGTTACATGACTACACTGTAAACTTACATCCCTGTGTTGCATGACTACATTGTAAACTTACATCTCTGTGTTGCATGACTACACTGTAAACTTACATCTCTGTGTTGCATGACTACACTGTAAACTTACATCTCTGTGTTGCATGACTACACTGTAAACTTACATCTCTGTGTTACATGACTACACTGTAAACTTACATCTCTGTGTTGTATGACTACACTGTAAACTTACATCTCTGTGTTACATGACTACACTGTAAACTTACGTCCATGTGTTGCATGACTACACTGTAAACTTACATCTCTGTGTTACATGACTACACTGTAAACTTACATCTCTGTGTTACATGACTACACTGTAAACTTACGTCCATGTGTTGCATGACTACACTGTAAACTTACATCTCTGTGTTACATGACTACATTGTAAACTTACATCTCTGTGCTGCATGACTACACTGTAAACTTACATCTCTGTGTTGCATGACTACACTGTAAACTTACATCTATGTGTTGCATGACTACACTGTAAACTTACATCTCTGTGTTGCATGACTACATTGTAAACTTACATCTCTGTGCTGCATGACTACACTGTAAACTTACATCTCTGTGTTGTATGACTACACTGTAAACTTACATCTCTGTGTTACATGACTACACTGTAAACTTACATCTCTGTGTTGCATGACTACACTGTAAACTTACATCTCTGTGTTACATGACTACACTGTAAACTTACATCTCTGTGTTGCATGACTACACTGTAAACTTACATCTCTGTGTTGCATGACTACACTGTAAACTTACATCTCTGTGTTACATGACTACATTGTAAACTTACATCTCTGTGTTACATGACTACACTGTAAACTTACATATCTGTGTTGCATGACTACACTGTAAACTTACGTCCCTGTGTTGCATGACTACATTGTAAACTTACATCTCTGTGTTACATGACTACACTGTAAACTTACGTCCCTGTGTTGGATGACTACATTGTAAACTTAGATCACTGTGTTGCATGACTACACTGTAAACTTACATCTCTGTGTTGTATGACTACACTGTAAACTTACGTCCCTGTGTTGCATGACTACACTGTAAACTTACATCTCTGTGTTACATGACTACACTGTAAACTTACATCTCTGTGTTACATGACTACACTGTAAACTTACGTCCATGTGTTGCATGACTACACTGTAAACTTACATCTGTGTTGCATGACTACACTGTAAACTTACGTCTCTGTGTTGCATGACTACACTGTAAACTTACATCTCTGTGTTGCATGACTACACTGTAAACTTACATCTCTGTGTTGCATGACTACACTGTAAACTTACATCTCTGTGTTGTATGACTACACTGTAAACTTACATCTCTGTGTTGCATGACTACACTGTAAACTTACATCCCTGTGTTGTATGACTACACTGTAAACTTACATCTCTGTGTTGCATGACTACACTGTAAACTTACATCTCTGTGTTGTATGACTACACTGTAAACTTACATCTATGTGTTGCATGACTACACTGTAAACTTACATCTCTGTGTTGCATGACTACACTGTAAACTTACATCTCTGTGTTACATGACTACACTGTAAACTTACATCTCTGTGTTACATGACTACACTGTAAACTTACATCTCTGTGTTGCATGACTACACTGTAAACTTACATCTCTGTGTTGCATGACTACACTGTAAACTTACATCTCTGTGTTACATGACTACACTGTAAACTTACATCCCTGTGTTGCATGACTACACTGTAAACTTACATCTCTGTGTTACATGACTACACTGTAAACTTACATCTCTGTGTTACATGACTACATTGTAAACTTACGTCCCTGTGTTGCATGACTACATTGTAAACTTACATCTCTGTGTTACATGACTACACTGTAAACTTACGTCCCTGTGTTGGATGACTACATTGTAAACTTAGATCACTGTGTTGCATGACTACACTGTAAACTTAGATCACTGTGTTGCATGACTACACTGTAAACTTACATCTGTGTTGCATGACTACACTGTAAACTTACGTCCCTGTGTTGGATGACTACATTGTAAACTTAGATCACTGTGTTGCATGGCTACATTGTAAACTTAGATCACTGTGTTGCATGACTACACTGTAAACTTACATCTGTGTTGCATGACTACACTGTAAACTTACGTCCCTGTGTTGGATGACTACACTGTAAACTTAGATCACTGTGTTGGATGACTACACTGTAAACTTACATCACTGTGTTACATGACTACACTGTAAACTTAGATCACTGTGTTGGATGACTACACTGTAAACTTACATCTCTGTGTTACATGACTACACTATAAACTTAGATCACTGTGTTGGATGACTACACTGTAAACTTACATCTCTGTGTTACATGACTACATTGTAAACTTAGATCACTGTGTTGGATGACTACACTGTAAACTTACATCACTGTGTTACATGACTACATTGTAAACTTAGATCACTGTGTTGGATGACTACACTGTAAACTTACATCTCTGTGTTGGATGACTACACTGTAAACTTACATCTCTGTGTTGCATGACTACACTGTAAACTTACATCTCTGTGTTGTATGACTACACTGTAAACTTACATCTCTGTGTTACATGACTACACTGTAAACTTACATCTCTGTGTTGCATGACTACACTGTAAACTTACATCTCTGTGTTGCATGACTACATTGTAAACTTACATCCCTGTGTTGCATGACTACATTGTAAACTTACATCTCTGTGTTACATGACTACATTGTAAACTTACATCCCTGTGTTGCATGACTACACTGTAAACTTACATCTGTGTTACATGACTACATTGTAAACTTACATCTCTGTGTTGCATGACTACACTGTAAACTTACATCTCTGTGTTGCATGACTACACTGTAAACTTACATCTCTGTGTTGCATGACTACACTGTAAACTTACATCTCTGTGTTGCATGACTACATTGTAAACTTACATCTCTGTGTTACATGACTACATTGTAAACTTACATCCCTGTGTTGCATGACTACACTGTAAACTTACATCTCTGTGTTACATGACTACACTGTAAACTTACATCTCTGTGTTACATGACTACACTGTAAACTTACATCTGTGTTACATGACTACATTGTAAACTTACATCTCTGTGTTGCATGACTACACTGTAAACTTACATCTCTGTGTTGCATGACTACACTGTAAACTTACATCTCTGTGTTGCATGACTACACTGTAAACTTAC
The DNA here is from genome assembly GCF_964340395.1 of Glandiceps talaboti. Taxonomy (NCBI): domain Eukaryota; kingdom Metazoa; phylum Hemichordata; class Enteropneusta; family Spengelidae; genus Glandiceps; species Glandiceps talaboti. The sequence continues at coordinate 18,862,638 of NC_135567.1, read as the reverse complement.
ATCTCTGTGTTGCATGACTACATTGTAAACTTACATCTCTGTGTTACATGACTACATTGTAAACTTACATCCCTGTGTTGCATGACTACACTGTAAACTTACATCTCTGTGTTGCATGACTACATTGTAAACTTACATCTCTGTGTTGCATGACTACATTGTAAACTTACATCTCTGTGTTACATGACTACATTGTAAACTTACATCTCTGTGTTACATGACTACATTGTAAACTTACATCCCTGTGTTGCATGACTACACTGTAAACTTACATCTGTGTTACATGACTACATTGTAAACTTACATCTCTGTGTTGCATGACTACACTGTAAACTTACATCTCTGTGTTGCATGACTACACTGTAAACTTACATCTCTGTGTTGTATGACTACACTGTAAACTTACATCCCTGTGTTGCATGACTACACTGTAAACTTACATCTCTGTGTTGCATGACTACACTGTAAACTTACATCTCTGTGTTACATGACTACACTGTAAACTTACATCTATGTGTTGCATGACTACACTGTAAACTTACATCTCTGTGTTGCATGTCTACACTGTAAACTTACATCTATGTGTTACATGACTACACTGTAAACTTACATCACTGTGTTGCGTGACTACACTGTAAACTTACATCTCTGTCTTGCATGACTACACTATAAACTTACATCTGTGTTACATGACTACACTGTAAACTTACATCTCTGTGTTACATGACTACACTGTAAACTTACATCTCTGTGTTGCATGACTACACTGTAAACTTACATATCTGTGTTACATGACTACACTGTAAACTTACATCTCTGTGTTGCATGACTACATTGTAAACTTACATATCTGTGTTACATGACTACATTGTAAACTTACATCTCTGTGTTGCATGACTACACTGTAAACTTACATCTCTGTGTTGCATGACTACACTATAAACTTACATCTGTGTTACATGACTACACTGTAAACTTACATCTCTGTGTTACATGACTACACTGTAAACTTACATCTCTGTGTTGCATGACTACACTGTAAACTTACATCTCTGTGTTACATGACTACACTGTAAACTTACATCTGTGTTGCATGACTACACTGTAAACTTACATCTCTGTGTTACATGACTACACTGTAAACTTACATCTCTGTGTTACATGACTACACTGTAAACTTACATCTCTGTGTTACATGACTACACTGTAAACTTACATCTGTGTTACATGACTAAACTGTAAACTTACATCTCTGTGTTACATGACTAAACTGTAAACTTACATCTCTGTGTTGCATGACTACACTGTAAACTTACATCTCTGTGTTACATGACTACACTGTAAACTTACATCTCTGTGTTACATGACTACACTGTAAACTTACATCTATGTGTTGCATGACTACACTATAAACTTACATCTCTGTGTTGCATGACTACACTGTAAACTTACATCTCTGTGTTGCATGACTACACTGTAAACTTACATCTCTGTGTTGCATGACTACACTGTAAACTTACATCTCTGTGTTACATGACTACACTGTAAACTTACATCTATGTGTTACATGACTACACTGTAAACTTACATCTCTGTGTTACATGACTACACTGTAAACTTACATCTCTGTGTTACATGACTACACTGTAAACTTACATCTCTGTGTTACATGACTACACTGTAAACTTACATCTCTGTGTTGCATGACTACACTGTAAACTTACATCTCTGTGTTACATGACTACACTGTAAACTTACATCTCTGTGTTACATGACTACACTGTAAACTTACATCTCTGTCTTGCATGACTACACTGTAAACTTACATCTCTGTGTTACATGACTACACTGTAAACTTACATCTCTGTGTTGCATGTCTACACTGTAAACTTACATCTATGTGTTACATGACTACACTGTAAACTTACATCACTGTGTTGCGTGACTACACTGTAAACTTACATCTCTGTCTTGCATGACTACACTATAAACTTACATCTGTGTTACATGACTACACTGTAAACTTACATCTCTGTGTTACATGACTACACTGTAAACTTACATCTCTGTGTTTCATGACTACATTGTAAACTTACATCTCTGTGTTGCATGACTACACTGTAAACTTACATCTCTGTGTTGCATGACTACACTATAAACTTACATCTGTGTTACATGACTACACTGTAAACTTACATCTCTGTGTTACATGACTACACTGTAAACTTACATCTCTGTGTTACATGACTACACTGTAAACTTACATCTCTGTGTTACATGACTACACTGTAAACTTACATCTCTGTGTTGTATGACTACACTGTAAACTTACATCTCTGTGTTGCATGACTACACTGTAAACTTACATCTCTGTGTTACATGACTACACTGTAAACTTACATCTCTGTGTTACATGACTACACTGTAAACTTACATCTCTGTGTTGCATGACTACACTGTAAACTTACATCTCTGTGTTACATGACTACACTGTAAACTTACATCTCTGTGTTACATGACTACACTGTAAACTTACATCCCTGTGTTGCATGACTACACTGTAAACTTACATCTCTGTGTTGCATGACTACACTGTAAACTTACATCTCTGTGTTGCATGACTACACTGTGAACTTACATGCTGTGTTGCATGACTACACTGTAAACTTACATCTCTGTGTTGCATGACTACACTGTAAACTTACATGCTGTGTTACATGACTACACTGTAAACTTACATCTCTGTGTTGCATGACTACACTGTGAACTTACATGCTGTGTTACATGACTACACTGTAAACTTACACCTCTGTGTTGTATGACTACACTGTAAACTTACATTTCTGTGTTGCATGACTACACTGTGAACTTACATGCTGTGTTACATGACTACACTGTAAACTTACATCTCTGTGTTGCATGACTACACTGTGAACTTACATGCTGTGTTACATGACTACACTGTAAACTTACATCTCTGTGTTACATGACTACACTGTAAACTTACATCTCTGTGTTACATGACTACACTGTAAACTTACATCTCTGTGTTGCATGACTACACTGTAAACTTACATCTGTGTTGCATGACTACACTGTAAACTTACATCTCTGTGTTGCATGACTACACTGTAAACTTACATCTCTGTGTTACATGACTACACTGTAAACTTACATCTCTGTGTTACATGACTACACTGTAAACTTACATCTCTGTGTTACATGACTACACTGTAAACTTACGTCCCTGTGTTGCATGACTACACTGTAAACTTACATTTCTGTGTTACATGACTACACTGTAAACTTACATCTCTGTGTTGCATGACTACACTGTAAACTTACATCTCTGTGTTGTATGACTACACTGTAAACTTACATCTATGTGTTGCATGACTACACTGTAAACTTACATCTCTGTGTTACATGACTACACTGTAAACTTACATCTCTGTGTTGCATGACTACACTGTAAACTTACGTCTCTGTGTTACATGACTACACTGTAAACTTACATTTCTGTGTTACATGACTACACTGTAAACTTACGTCCCTGTATTGCATGACTACAAATGATAGCAATGAGATTCACTCACCTATCAAGGAAGAAGAAATATTGATCATCCAATCTGTCGGACAACGCCTTACAACACATATCAACTTCTTCATAAACCTGTTATCAGAGATATTTTTTATAATTAGCAGCAGTTTTCAGGATCTAAATATTATAAGCCAAATAATAATTTCAAAAAACAAAAATTTATCTGACTTTACACAACATTTGTAACTGTGATGAACACTGCGCAATGCATTAGGGGTAATAATTTAGCAGCAATTTGTTAAAGGGGCAACAAGCTGAGTTTTTAACCTTTCTACTCATGTGAAAATATCCTAAGAACCTGATTGGTCAAAATGAGGACTGATTACATTACTATTTGATTATTCAAATGAAGTCATTATGTAAATGAACATGTGAGTGTTTTGGTTGTTTTTAGTAAGCATAATTCTTCAATCAATGAATCAATGAATCAATGAATCAATGAATGAATGAATGAATGAATGAATGAATGAATCATCGGAATCAATCAATCAATCAATTAATCCGAAAATTTACAGAGCACCTGTATTCAATACAAAGTAAAGTTCATAGGCACTGTACAGTTAAATATTGAAAATAAGTGAACAAGTACATGTAGGCTTTAAGGTCCTGAAGGCATTAACTGTGGGTGTCTGTCAAAGCTCAAGTGGCAATTTATTCCAAGGACACACTAGTGTGGCATGTGAGAAAACACAGCCACAGAAGGAATTCTTAGATCGAACTTTACCATTTATTTGAATTTTTACGGTACATGTATATTGTTCTATTTTCAGTACAGGTATTTGATTGTTGGGTATCTAACCCATATTTATCTTGCCTATAGATAATATGAAGTTTGTCAAAGAATTGCTATTCAAAACATCATCTTACATACCTGTTCAAGTGTCTTGAAGTCACTCTATCATCTCACATACCTGTTCAAGTGTCTAGGAAGCCACTCTATCATCTTACATACCTGTTCAAGTGTCTAGGAAGCCACTCTATCATCTCACATACCTGTTCAAGTGTCTAGGAAGCCACTCTATCATCTCACATACCTGTTCAAGTGTCTTGGTAGTCACTCTTTCATCTCACATACCTGTTCAAGTATCTAGGAAGCCACTCTATCATCTCACATACCTGTTCAAGTGTCTAGGAAGCCACTCTATCATCTCACATACCTGTTCAAGTGTCTTGGTAGTCCATCCAGTTGACCGTAGTAACTTGTAGACCTCCCACTGTTTACTGTAAGCTAGGATATGATTCAATGGCCATGGATAGGGAGAACCATAGCGTGGTCTGGTGATCTCTTTAACAGTTGAACTGTCGTACCAAGAAATATACAGCTATAGACAAAGAACAGATAAAGTCATTTCATTGAATTTTCATCGTTGTAAAACACAGCCTCTTTTACGACACCGTCCATATGTGGTGTGGCTTCTCTCTTTTAAGGCAATGTCCAAGCGTACAAAGCGTACAACTGCTGACATCAGACCGTGGACAAACGGAACCTGTTACAAACAGGGAAAGTAAACAACTGAACTCGGTTAATAACACTTGGCATATTGGAAGTACAGAGATTTGTAATACATTCAATCATTTTAATAAGAACAGTTGTATGGTCATTTTACATAATAATTCACGTTCACAAACAAATTTGAAGCTTCCCTGACATTTCATGTACATGCAAAGAAACCATAAACTCGTTCTTATCTTATGGAATGCAGAATAAACTTTATTTGTCTGGTGTTTGCTGTCAAACTTACGGTCTCACTATGCATTACTCTGCTTTCTAGCTGTTGTTCACTATATTTTAACCTTTGACCTTTAACCTCTGAGTCCTTACCTCTGCTTTATGTAAAGTGCTGACAATTAATGACATGTATGATTTCATTTCAGCTTTCTGGCTCAAATCCATATCCTCTGATAACGACTTTCCCTGGAGTAAACAAACAGACAAACAGACAGACAAACAAACAAACAAACAAACATATTATAATAGTGTGTAAATTGAGAACTTGAAGCTTTCTGACTTACATGTATGTCTCCTGATAACAATTTTCCCTGGGGTCAACAAACAACAAACAAACATTCCCTTGTGTGAATCAAAGGAGCACAGGAACTTGTCACATCAGTCACATGGAGCACAGTAATCTGTAACATGCGACAAAATAACTTGTACCACAATAACTTGTAACACAGTAACATTCAACACAGTAACTTGTACCACAGTAACTTGTAACACAGTTATGCGTAACTTGTAACATGGAACACAGTAACTTGTAACCTGTAACACAGGAGTAACTTGTAACATGGAACACAGTAACTTGTAACACAGTTACGAGTAACATGTAACACTGTAACTTGTAACACAGTTACGAGTAACATGTAACACTGTAACTTGTAACAGTTACGAGTAACTTGTAACATTGAACACAGTAACCTGTAACACAGTTACGAGTAACTTGTAACATGTAACACTGTAACTTGTAACAGTTACAAGTAACTTGTAACATGGAACACAGTAACCTGTAACACAGTAACTTGTAACATGCCACACAGTAACTTGGAACATGTCAGTAACATGTAACACAGTAACTTGTAACATGTCACACAGTAACTTGTAACATGTCACACAGTAACTTGTAACATGGAACACAGTAACATGGAACACAGTAACTTGTAACTTGTAACACAGTAACCTGTAACACAGTTATGAGTAACTTGTAACATGCCACACAGTAACTTGTAACATGTAGCACAAAAATAAATAGTTAATATTTTGTTTAAACAAAGGCCAGAATTTTAACATCAGACATGTCAATCAGATCAGAACTTACTTACCCTTAGTGCATAAAATTCCAATATTGGTTCAAACTCAGCTACAATATGTTGACCAGATTTTACGAAAGGAATTCCGCCTGTAAGTAAAAATATGAAGTGATGTAATTTGTGTATGGGATACAAATTAATAAATTTACATCAGAAAGAGAGAGAGAGAGAGAGAGAGAGAGAGAGAGAGAGAGAGAGAGAGAGAGAGAGAGAGAGAGAGAGAGAGAGAGAGAGACAGAGACAGAGACAGACAAACAGACAGACAAACAGACAGCCAGACAGACAGACAGACAGACAGATCGACTGAACCATAACATTACATTTTCTTATGGGAAGGAAAAATCAGACTCACACATCCATGTATACATTGTACTGCTACATGCAGAAAATACAGACATGTGGCATACAGAAAATACAGAACTGCGACATGCAGAAAATACAGACCTGTGGCATACAGAAATACAGACCTGTGGCATACAGAAAATACAGACCTGTGGCATACAGAAAATACAGACCTGTGGCATACAGAAAATACAGACCTGTGGCAAACAGAAAATACAGATCTACTACATGCAGAAAATAGAGCATTGACATGCAATAAATAGACCTGTGACATGCAACAAATATGGACCTGTGACAGAGAAATTACAGACCTTTGACATGCAACAAATACAGACCTGTGACATACAGAAAATACAGACCTATGACATGCCTGTGTACACTGTCACATCAATGTATTTCCAGTATACCCACAGCAATGTAGTAATATAGCCACACCTTTGTTGACAGTCCTGTGGCTACAGCACTGTTACAACCCATTGCTGTCTTGGGTACCACAGTCCTGTTACAGAGGTGAAATTTTATTTGGTGTGTAATACAAGTTACTTACCAGATGGAGACATATGTTCTGCATTTGATTTTAATCTTAACTTGAATTTGATATTGCACATCTGTAGAAATGTCTTGACTGCCAGACAGTTAGCCGTCTCGGGTAACAATATCTGTTGAACTACAGATAACAGTCAAAACATAAATAAGTCTTGTCTGTTCAAATACATAGACCCTATGACAATAATGTCCTACAATATTAGCAATACACAATATTACTTATTAGCAATACACAATATTACTTATTAGCAATACACAATATTACTTATTAGCAATACACAATATTACTTATTAGCAATACACAATATTACTTATTAGCAATACACAATATTACTTATTAGCAATACACAATATTACTTATTAGCAATACACAATATTAGCAATACACAATATTACTTATTAGCAATACACAATATTAGCAATACACAATATTAGCAATACACAATATTAGCAATACACAATATTAGCAATACACAATATTAGCAATACACAATATTAGCAATACACAATATTAGCAATACACAATATTACTTATTAGCAATACACAATATTAGCAATACACAATATTAGCAATACACAATATCACTATTAATTCATCTATATTAGCCATCTCTGGTTATAATATCTGTTGAACTCCAGAAAACTGATCAAACACAAACAATAGTTGTACTCTGTGTTTATTTTAGTTAGATGATAGCTCAGTTTCCACTGTAGTAACAATAGATTTAGTATCTGGCTAACTTAGTTAGTTAGATGATAGCTCAGTTTCCACTGTAGTAACAATAGATTTAGTATCTGGCATGGCTAACTTAGTTAGTTAGATGATAGCTCAGTTTCCACTGTAGTAACAATAGTTTTAGTATCTGTCTATCTTAGTTAGTTAGATGATAGCTTAGTTTCCACTGTAGTAACAATAGTTTTAGTAACTGGCTATCTTAGTTAGTTAGATGATAGCTTAGTTTCCACTGTAGTAACAATAGTTTTAGTATCTGCCATGGCTATCTTAGTTAGTTAGCTGATAGCTGAGTTTCCACTGTAGTAACAATAGTTTTAGTATCTGCCATGGCTATCTTAGTTAGTTAGCTGATAGCTGAGTTTCCACTGTAGTAACAATAGTTTTAGTATCTGGCTATCTTAGTTAGTTAGATGATAGCTCAGTTTCCACTGTAGTAACAATAGTTTTAGTATCTGTCTATCTTAGTTAGTTAGATGATAGCTGAGTTTCCACTGTAGTAACAATAGTTTTAGTATCTGGCTATCTTAGTTAGTTAGATGATAGCTCAGTTTCCACTGTAGTAACAATAGTTTTAGTATCTGCCATGGCTATCTTAGTTAGTTAGATGATAGCTCAGTTTCCACTGTAGTAACAATAGTTTTAGTATCTGTCTATCTTAGTTAGTTAGATGATAGCTCAGTTTCCACTGTAGTAACAATAGTTTTAGTATCTGGCTATCTTAGTTAGTTAGATGATAGCTCAGTTTCCACTGTAGTAGTAACAATAGTTTTAGTATCTGTCTATCTTAGTTAGTTAGATGATAGCTGAGTTTCCACTGTAGTAACAATAGTTTTAGTATCTGCCATGGCTATCTTAGTTAGTTAGATGATAGCTCAGTTTCCACTGTAGTAACAATAGTTTTAGTATCTGTCTATCTTAGTTAGTTAGATGATAGCTGAGTTTCCACTGTAGTAACAATAGTTTTAGTATCTGTCTATCTTAGTTAGTTAGATGATAGCTCAGTTTCCACTGTAGTAAGAATAGTTTTAGTATCTGGCTATCTTAGTTAGTTAGATGATAGCTCAGTTTCCACTGTAGTAACAATAGTTTTAGTATCTGTCTATCTTAGTTAGTTAGATGATAGCCCAGTTTCCACTGTAGTAACAATAGTTTTAGTATCTGCCATGGCTAACTTAGTTAGTTAGATGATAGCTCAGTTTCCACTGTAGTAAGAATAGTTTTAGTATCTATCTTAGTTAGTTAGATGATAGCTGAGTTTCCACTGTAGTAACAATAGTTTTAGTATCTGGCTATCTTAGTTAGTTAGATGATAGCTGAGTTTCCACTGTAGTAACAATAGTTTTAGTATCTGGCTAACTTAGTTAGTTAGATGATAGCTGAGTTTCCACTGTAGTAACAATAGTTTTAGTATCTGGCTAACTTAGTTAGTTAGATGATAGCTCAGTTTCCACTGTAGTAAGAATAGTTTTAGTATCTGTCTATCTTAGTTAGTTAGATGATAGCTTAGTTTCCACTGTAGTAACAATAGTTTTAGTATCTGGCTATCTTAGTTAGTTAGCTGATAGCTTAGTTTCCACTGTAGTAACAATAGTTTTAGTATCTGGCTAACTTAGTTAGTTAGATGATAGCTCAGTTTCCACTGTAGTAACAATAGTTTTAGTAACTGGCTATCTTAGTTAGATGATAGCTGAGTTTCCACTGTAGTAACAATAGTTTTAGTATCTGTCTATCTTAGTTAGTTAGATGATAGCTCAGTTTCCACTGTAGTAACAATAGTTTTAGTATCTGGCTAACTTAGTTAGTTAGATGATAGCTGAGTTTCCACTGTAGTAACAATAGTTTTAGTATCTGTCTATCTTAGTTAGTTAGATGATAGCTCAGTTTCCACTGTAGTAACAATAGTTTTAGTATGTCTATTTTAGTTAGATGACTATATGCCTGGTATTTGTTTATTTGTTTACTTTGCATTGAGTGTAAACTAATTTGTTTATTTGTTTACTTTTTATTGTGGGTAAACTAATTGTTTAGTTGTTTACTTTGCATTGTGGGTAAACTAATTTGTTTACTTTGCATTGTGGGTAAACTAATTTGTTTACTTTGCATTGTGGGTAAACTAATTGTTTACTTTGCATTGTGGGTAAACTAATTTGTTTACTTTGCACTGTGGGTAAACTAATTTGTTTATTTGTTTACTTTTTATTGTGGATAAACTAATTGTTTAGTTGTTTACTTTGCATTGTGGGTAGACTAATTTGTTTACTTTGCATTGTGGGTAAACTAATTTGTTTACTTTGCATTGTGGGTAAACTAATTTGTTTACTTTGCATTGTGGGTAAACTAATTTGTTTATTTTTACCTACCTTCATACGGCTGATACAATAATGCAGTATCTGGTAAAGTGTCTTGTCCTGTAAATAAATAAATAAACATTACAATATTTACAATTCAATATTAATATCTCTTACTTTAACTAATTTGGTACAAATTTAGTATATTGGAATGATTGTGTAGTGTGCATATACAATACATTTGAATTTACTAATACAGACATGGCTGTAGGTTCACGAACAACGAGTCTATCTGTCTGTCTATCACCTCTTTATGTCTGAACGTGTCTGTCTGTCTATCACCTCTCTATATGCCTGAACAACGGGTCTGTCTGTCTATCACCTCTCTATGTCTGTACAATGGGTCTGTCTGTCTATCACCTCTCTATGTCTGAACAACAGGTCTGTCTGTCTATCACCTCTCTATGTCTGAACAACAGGTCTGTCTGTCTATCACCTCTCTATGTCTGAACAACAGATCTGTCTGTCTATCACCTCTCTATGTCTGAACAACAGGTCTGTCTGTCTATCACCTCTCTAGACTCTATATCTGAACAACGGGTCTGTCTGTCTATCACCTCTCTATGTCTGAACAACGGGTCTGGCTGTCTATCACCTTTCTATGTCTGAACGGGTCTGTCTGTCTATCACCTCTCTATGTCTGTACAACGGGTCTGTCTGTCTGTAACCTCTCTATGTCTGAACAACGGGTCTGTCTGTCTATCACCTCTCGATGCCCGAAGTGGCAAAATCCAAACCAACAACAACAATACAGCTTACGGATTCAGAGAATTGGAGCGATTTTTCTGTCAGTTTTCTGTGACGGTGGATGGACGGACATCCAATCCATCGACCTTTGCCAAACAAGAGTCAATACATCGAAACTAGAGGATATATCATTTGTTTACAACGATCGTGAACTTACCTGCCATTTGACTGGTGACAGCTTGGTCCACTAACGTTGCCATTCTGAGATGTTTTCACCTGCAACAACAACAGAATCTAAGTTCGTGACAAGACTCACGCCGTACAGCTGATATTAGGTCAAAGGTCATACCACCGTGTAGAGCGCCCTCTTAGAAAAAGTTTATAAGAACGTAAGGTAGGATACGATATAAAATACCCCCCCCCCCCCCTCCCGCGCGTTTTCAGTCCGAGACCAAAACAGTTCAAAATAGCTGACGATTCGGGAGTAACCCTTCTGAGAACTAAATCCTGAAACTACTAAAAGTGTAAAAATAGGTTTACGCTGTTATAGTTTGTATAAATTGGAGATGATTGTGAACGATATACACAGTAATGAGTAAGTATCGCCTACGATTTCTCCAAGTCCGTGGATGGGTAAATTTGTCTGAAATTGTTCTCATAGCTATGATAAACATGTCGTTATTGATCAATTTATGTCAAAACTGTGAAATGACTATTATTGTCTTTCTGTAGATTAATTATTTTTTTTAAATATAGTCAAAGAAACTACCTCATAAATTACTAAGTTAACGATAAAACTGCCCCGTAAAACTGTATATAAATTAAAAATTACAGTACTAATACACAACTGATATAACTTGTTGAAGAAATCCGTGTATATGAATGTCAATAATATATATGACCTGCTATTATAATTTAATTATAATATTGGCTGTTTTCCTACCCGCTGTTTAGTACAAATCCCACCAACCCCCACCAAGTGCCACGCTATGCAGCCAGCACTCATCAAAAAGCCTGAAAGGACTGAACAACACGACGTATATTACAATCTACCACAGACCCTCTATACAGATACGCAATTATGAAAACGAAAGAATTTCATGAAGTTAACTTGTGAGTTAGTCCACACATCTATACAGTTAATAACTAGCCGACCAAATTCAACGACCTGTTATATTCAATCTACAGAACACGATGAATGATATAACAATCATCATTATTTGCTAATGAACTAATTTCTTAACCAATCACAATAAAGGATAGATTCATTCATTATGTCAATGTGTAAATGTCCACTAACCAATTATATTACAGTTTAGATATACGAGTCGTCTACTGACCTTAGTTGACCTAATCATAAACAGTTAGATATGCATTGCAGTTGACACGTCACCGGTAGTAACTTCACGAGCAAACGTTTACAATTACTGCCATTTTTGTTTAAGCTGAAAAAATCAATAACACGCTGGTATGAAGGTAAATTATTAAAATAGAAAATGATTTTCCCGTTCAAACCAGTGAATGAATTGTATATGACTGGAATGTTACCAGGTCAATAAAACTGCGAAGCTAATATGTTACCAGTTTCTCATTGTATCAAAGTGACCTTAGATCACGATTTACGTGTTATACACGATACTATAATTTACACATCGTCGGCGTCGCCATTTTGAGAGCACATGCAGACATCTTTAAGAGACATAGATGTTCCAAAAAAACCTCAAGTTTTAGAAGATGCCACCTTGAAGCACAAGATAAATGACAGCAAGTAATAGCGAGGCTGCTGGTCTAAATATGACTGCTACACTACAGTCGTCAACCGAGTCTACTAGGTGAGTCCCGGTTCATACTTTTACAGAGTCCAATTTCACTCCCATTTTACAAGTCTCTTCTCAAATATACAGCTAAAATGATGTAGTTGTTTCACTCATGAGACATGACATGAAATGTACAGTTACAGCTAAAATGATGTAGGCTTGGTGTTTCACTCATGTGATATTACAGCTAAAATGATGTAGGCTTGGTGTTTCACTCATGTGACATGACATTTACAGCTAAATGATGTAGGCTTGGTGTTTCACACATGTGACATGAGTTACAGCTAAAATGATGTAGGCTTGGTGTTTCACTCATGTGACATGACAGTTACAGCTAAAATGATGTAGGCTTGGTGTTTCACTCACTTAACATTGCATTTACAGCTAAAATGATGTAGGCTTGGTGTTTCACTCATGTGACATGACATTTACAGCTAAAATGATGTTGGCTTGGTGTTTCATTCATGTAACATGACATTTTTTACACACCCTCAGACAACTAGTACTTCTAATGCAAAAGAAACAATTACATAGATGCCGTGCACAGTGGGGATGTAGAAGTGGTCAAGTTGATATGTTGATTATCAGTTAAATAAGAACATTTGCAGCTATTAAAAACATCAAGTCCATGTGTAATACTTTCATTAGCAACCTGTTTTTACTGCACTGTGAAAGAATAGCAATGCTTATCAGTGTTCAATGTGATTGGGTAAAGGATCCTGTTGCGTTTATTGTGTCTCTGTTATTGTTAGTCTAGAATTGAAATATGTCTATCGTTGTGTCAAAAACGTAATGTACCATGAGTGAAACACCAAGCCTACACCATTTTAGCTATAATGTTATGGTTTCACAAATTCTACAACATTCTGTAACCCAATCCATACAGGATGAACTTATGAGAAAGTCTAGATTTACATAAACATTTCCATAGTTTTAACGATCACCCAGACTAGTCAGTGACATATGTCAAACATTCTGTCGTTCAAACCCTCAAGCTGCCCCAGCTTCACAAAATGAGTCTATTTGGGGGCAACCTGAGTATGACGTCATGCAATAACCGAACTCTACTTAGGGCATATTTTGATGTTCGCAGGGTTGCATGATCGAATGTACCCCAGGTTTAGATGATCGACTTTTCCCTCATTGTCTATAGGTGGTGAAAGATGGCAGAGTCAGGATCAACCTGAGGAGGAATAAAAACAAGAGAAAGATTAAACCTGGAAGAAGGTAATTGTCACTGCTATCGATTAATTTTAATTATCATGATTACGCCATACTCAAGCCAAGTTATTGTCTTTGAACAGAAAATATGGATTACATATCCTGTTCGTTCTACATTGTGACAACCTGTGTCTACGTCACTGGTTTGTGGTGCTTAAAATATCAGTCAAAAACTGTTCCAAATCACCATTCTTTTTCCAGATTTTTCATAAATTATGCTGGAGGAGGTATAATTATGTTATTCCCTAATATATTTCTTCATTCAGCCAGAAAATACACCTGACCTAAAGGTTTGTTACAACTCGTCTAACGACCAGTCATGACAAGGCTCCTTAAGTCACTCATATTTTCCTCAGCTGAACGAAGAAAACTATTGTGGAATAACATCAAATTGTTTGATTTCTTGCAGCACATCAGATGAGTGTGTGTGTGTGTGTGTGTTGGGGGGGGGGGTGGCACAAGTTTTATACTTGCTTTTCATTTATATTCACATTGGGATGCAGGGTTAGACATTTTCCACAAAATATTCACTAGATTACAACGGACAGAAGTAATTCAAAGGTATAAAAACATCCGGCATGTAACATGTCTACCAGTACTAGCTGCAACTGTGATATTTTTTTCATCAGGTAACCAAAGATATCTTTGGTCAATTACGTATACAAAGACATTGCATCTGTTAATGTGTTATTTAGTGATCAATATAATCCGTAGGTGGTGTAGTGACAAGTTTAAATCTTGAGTGAAAGCTGTCGTTTTGATTGCGCTGGACTAGTTTGTAACTGGAGTACCGATGTTTGATCTATTCACTGAAAAGTGTTAAAATACCAATAATTAGATATTGGCCATGTTGATCAATAGAGTGTTTGATCTTATCTATTAATATTGTAATAACAGATTTAAGTCGTGATCGCCGTTGGGGGCGCTGATTTTGGGTACTGACCAATTTTCTACAAAAAACACATTCGCCCATAGGTGATTCAATGCTGTTCAGAATGTACGATATTACGAGCAAGTTATTGTATCTCCCAAAACTTTATCAAAAAATATGCTTAGTTGCAGCTAGTTCAGATTTAATGAAATTGTTGGTAATTACATTTTTTAATAGCATATAATCACACACATGCCTGATAGCTAGGTAAAAACTTTGATTCAATAGAATGCCTATCGAAAGGAAGATTGTCCAGCAGTCAAAACGTCATGAACAGTTAGATGTTATTCCCCAATAAATTTCTTCGTTCAGCCAAGGAAAACACGAGTGACCTAACGGTCACTACGAGTTTCTTGACGAGTAGTGACAAACCCCTTAGGTCAGGAGTATTTTCCAACTCAATGGAGAAAAATATTGGAGAATAACATAATTATACTAGTGCCAGTAATATCAAAAAATATCGGGGAAAATAATGGCAATTCTGAATGTTTTGACTCATATTTCAAACACAGCAGAACCAGTGACATAGACACGCAGCGTTGTGACCTCGTACGACCAGAGTATATATTCCATACTTTTTCTTCAACTTGGTTCATGCATGGTATAATGAAAAGAAGGCTTATACATAAAATATTTCATTTTGTGAGAATAAGAGACAAACAGAATGATACGCTGGCTTTATATGTTTCCTATTATTTTTTCAGACTTTGTTGTTTGATTTTATCTCATTTGTCTAGGCAGTGAAGGATGGCAGAGTCAAAACCTCTTAGTAAATTAAGTGTTGGTAGTCAAGACCAACCCAAGAAGAAGCAACTATTTGATCCATTCATGCTAACACTATTGAAGTTGTCAAAGGAAGTCACAGATAGTAAGTATGCCATACAAACCTCAGAGTATAATGAAATTTAACTATCCTCTTTTCAATTAGTAAAGTAAATACATCACGTTATCATTTGTTTGGAGTATTTAGAGAACTCAATAATTAAAAGAGAATGACACTCCAGGAAATAGACTTTTTCATAAACTATGGGTAGAGTTCTGGGGAGTTATTCATGATCTTACACCACTTAAAATAAACTTGCGATTCAGAGAAATGTCAATTTGATATTGTGCCTTTACAGGGTATCTTTGCTGTAGGCCATTGCATCATGGGAATCAGAAGAAATAATATATTCATGGTTGAGCAATGAATATCCATGAGACGTGTTGTGCACTGAAGGGAATAGGCACTTAGGATTGTCATATCATGTGAAGGAAACTCTGGGGCAACTTCAAAATAATTGTTAGCGTGTAGTCGCATCAGACAATTCAATCGATTGCAAATAATTAACTGCTGGGTTTGTTCATTATTGACATTAAACATATCTAATCATTTAGAAGTAAAAAATATACACTTAGCTGTTCTTTTTCGAATTCTTTTCACAGGAGGTTTTCATGAAATGAAACTACTGTGTAATAACTTTCTCCCCACGGGTGATCTGGACAAAATGAAAATACCAGGTGATCTATTCTTCAAACTATATCAAATGGACATTATCAGTGAATCAAATACGGCAGCTCTTGAGGAACTGTTATGCCACGTGGACAGGAAAGATCTGGTAGTGAATTATCTTAAGAAAAAATCAACATGCCGTCCAGGTGGGTCTTCCATTGTAAACTATCCTCTCAACAATAAGCAACTTTGAATATGCAGATTATCAAGTTCTCTTCCCTTGGTTTGTTCTAAAAGGATTATCATTCAAGTTGTTTTCCCTTGGTTTGTTCTAAAAGGGTTCCAAGTTCCCTTCCCTTGGTTTGTTCTAAAAGGATTATCAAGTTCCTTTCCCATGGTTTGTTCTAATAATTGATATGTCAATATCTATTCAAGAAATAAAAGATATTTTGAAAGTTGGTTTTGGTTTGTGACAGTGCAGTAATTGTATAATAAATATATTTACAGCTTTGAAAGCAGAAGCTTTTGTACAATTGGATGAACTTGAAACTGATGACCCAGAAACAGATGAAGAGGTAGAAATTAATGAAAAGATAAAAACGGTTGAGGGCAAAAGGGCCATGGTTAAAAAGGAACGTGTTGCTGTAATAGAGGAATACTATGGGGTGAACATACAGGACGACAAACTTAGGGTGGAGCACAGGAAGAGAAAAAGTCTCGAGGATGAAGAAAATCTTGAATTGGAGGAATTCAAGCTTGATGAAGAGGAGAAGAGGTTAGATATGGCAGAAAAAAAGCTACGCCTCCAAAGCCGAAGAACAAAACTAGAGATAAAAGAGCAGAAAGAGAAGGTTAAACGAGAGGTGCTAAATGAAATTATAGAACACTTCAAACGAGAAAAGAAAGCTCTTATGGATGGTAATGATCCTAATAAGATGGAAAAACTCGAAAAAGCATATGAAATACACAAAGCAAAGCTTGAGAAGTTGGAACATGGTTCTCTCCTCTTCTATCTCAGCTTTCTTTCACCCGATGATCTGGAGCATTTCTGGCAGAGACACCAGACTGGTGTTGTACAAGAAATTCTGTCTGACATTCTGATCACACCAGAAATGAGAGCCAAAGCTTCTAAAGCAGGATATAGAGTCCGGATTGCTCTCAGGATACACACCAGAGAATATGAGAGGTTGAAAAAGATACTACTTGGTAAGTATGAGCATACCACCACCACCACCAACAACAACAACACCAACACCACCACCACCAACAACAACAACAACAACAACAACAACAACAACAACAACAACAGCAGCAGCAGCAGCAGCAGCAACAACAAATATCTAAACGCTCGATTTCACTGAGAAGTGCAGATAATGTGTCATAGAGACAGCACTATATATAATTTAAAGAGAATGATATTTGTTTCTATCAACTTATTTCAGAGAACATAGGAATGACTAGCCTATTAGGTCCAGATTAAAGGTTTACATTCTCAA
The DNA here is from genome assembly GCF_964340395.1 of Glandiceps talaboti. Taxonomy (NCBI): domain Eukaryota; kingdom Metazoa; phylum Hemichordata; class Enteropneusta; family Spengelidae; genus Glandiceps; species Glandiceps talaboti. Next base: position 18,844,673 of record NC_135567.1, on the reverse strand, counting down.
AACCTAACAGCTGTCAGTCCTTGTGAGCAGAAACTTTAAAAAAAAATTCACTGCCGAACTATACAATGAGTTTTTAAAGATTCTTGTCTCACTGGTTATCATTTACTGTTTTGCAGGAGAAGTGATGGACCCTGTAGCTCTGATAATTTCTCAGTCACTAGGAACTCCAGCTCAAGCAGGAGCCCCAGGTGCTGTTCATCTGCTTGTTAAACTCCTTCAGGAAATTGGTGTTACAGTGTACTGTGTAGTCATAGACAGAAATAAACAGGCTGAGAAGGAGTCTGGTGAATCGGGTGCAAAACTGTTATCTCCATCACCGATTGGTCGGATGGCCTACAGAAAGCCTCTCTCTGATTGGTACTTATATCCTGATGATTGCTTTCCTGGACTCAAGGACGTGGATGATGTAAACTTTGTGTTTGGGTTCTCCATGTTTGATTCAGATGCTGCTCTGCATATTCATGACGACCTGTTTCCATGGGCATCACTCTACATGATTAACCTGCTACAGCCTGACGTCATTACACCAGCTGTTGCTGGCTGCTCTCCCAAGGAATTGGAGCTGCGACTTAGAGAATTGATACGTGAAACAAAGAAATCTAAAGCTGCATTTTCTCTTGGATGGAATATGATGGAAGAATACAGACAGATGTACCAACCTCATCCAGAAATAAAGCACATAGAATTATCACCAATGCCAAATGAGAGATTCTACAACTTACCAACAGTCGACCCAACGACTGCACAGCACAAATTGAAAGTACTGTCCTTGTTTGAACCACATGAACTCTACAACTTAAATGGTGATTCACCAATCGTGCGAGCCATGAATCTGGTTGCTGAAACCAATTATAAGAATGCTTCAAAGATGACAAGTTGGAGAATCCTAGGTGTGCCAACTGGTGAGAATATTGATCTCATAACGCGTATTCAGCCATATACCCACTTGAAGATTATCCCTGGTAAGATGCCAACGACCACCCAACTTGAGACAGAACTGAGCTCTTCCCATCTTGTTCTTATCCAACCATCTCCAATGAACTATGTGGGACTTTCACTAGCAGCTATGTGTGCAGGAATACCGGTTATCATGCCGTTAGGGTCGCCTTGCAACACATTGATGACAAAACACTTGGATACCTACACTGAGAGAATGGTCGTTGATATGACGGATAAACCAGATGACTTACAGGAGAAGATTTTACACATCAGCCAGAACTATGACCTTGCCCTGAAGACAGCCATGGAAGTTAAGACTACAATACAGCAAGTAGTGGAACCTAAATTGAAAGATATCAACAAGGACTTCAAACAGATCTGCTCTGATGACATAAACATTAAAGAAGACACAATTCCTGGTAAGTGAAAAATGACAGCAAATTTCATGACACAGAAAGTAAAAGATGACCAAATGTTTATATCACGTTAATTGATTTTACATGGAATGCATACATAATATAATATTATATAAGCCCTGTACAAATATAAGTCATGTTGGGGAGATTAGGTAATGTTTTATAAAAAGAGTCTCAATTATACACTTAGACATCTCTAGGTCTGAAGAAGCCCATATTGTGCATGGCAAATGGAATTTCATTGAATTTACTTATTGAAACTAATTTCACATCTCAATTGATACACTACGTTAACCTTATACTCTGTCTTCTTGTAATCCTTCTAGAAACACATGGCGTTTTAAGAAATGAAGAGGAAGGGGTGTTACCAAGTGTTGATGAAGTTAGACCTGAACTCGATGAAGAAAATCAAAGAGAACGAAACTCATGTATGTACTCATTTTAAGTACTGCAATTTTTTCGTAAAACGAATCAAAATATTAGACTCTTGCATAAAAGATGAATTCAGAAACATGATAGAAATATTTGTGTTGTTGAAGACCAATCATATTACTCATTCACTTAGGGTGATCCTATTTTTTAAAAATATGTTTCTCATTACTTTTTCATGGCAACTATTGGTCTGTCGGTCAATTTCTTTAAAAAGTAAAAAAAAAATCATCTTCATATTTCTCTGCCGCTCCTTTTCCTTCTCTCTATTTTCTTTCTGTCGGATTCCTGGTAACAAACCCTTTCCCAGCTTCTCTACACAAATGGCATATTTTCAGCCCCCTACTTTAATAACTTCCATAATGAAAGTAATGCCCTGTTCGTGAACAAGTGTCGTCATCAACGCCATGACTGTAGACAGTTAAACTCTTGCTTATTCTTGCCAGAGATGGCATTGTTTTGTAAAATATTAAGGGTGGGCGAAAATAAAAATATTTTTTATTTTGATGTTGGAACTGAAAATTTGGGTCGGTCAGGTAATGAGAAAATCAAAAAAAAATAAGGTCACCCTTATTAGTTCGATTTAAGTTTCTTATGATTTTATTTCATATTGCATTGCAATCGTTTTTGCATGACCAGAACAGAGCAAAAATTCGGAAGATTGTTAGCATATCTGGCTCCATTGAACACATATTCATCATTTTTGAATGCAAATATTACATTAAATTATCTTATTTTTTTCTTTAGTGGAATTATCAATCGCCTTTGAGATTGTTAACTGTATTCCTAAGAAAGGAAGTACAGTTAATGATGTAGAAAAGGAGTTTGCCACATCACTACGTGAGCCTTCAAGAGTACCAAGGAAGTTAGGTGAACTTCATCCACAGCTATCCCTGAAATATATCGATGGAGATAACATGTCATATGTCATGGAATGCAAGTCACACGAGGCTCTGGATTGCTTGATGACAGAGTATAAAAGTAAACGTCTGAATGGAATGATTACTGGTGCTTACTTTGATAAGAAGAATTACACGTACCTATCAGTGGAAACATGGATAGATCATGAAGAGTATTTTTTGTGTAAGGAGGAATTGGGAGATGAACCAACTGCAGGTAAATATGACTGTTTACTGACATTTAGATGTTATTCCCCAATATTTTTCTTCATTCAGCCAGAAAAAACACGAGTGACCTAAGGGGTCTTTGTGACTAGTCGATAGACGAGTAGTGACAGCCCTTAGGTCACAAGCATTTTCTGGCTGAATGAAGAAAAATATTGGAGAATAACATACTTATACCGGCACCATTAATAGCATATAAAAATAGGGGAAAGTAATGACAATTATAAACGTTTTGACTCATTTTGAACACAGCAGAAGCAATGACATAGACATACGTTGTCATGACGTACAACGACCAGAGTATGTATTCCATATTTTTTGTTCTAAATGGCTCGTGCATGGTATAATGCACTGTATAACATGTTGTCAGACACATATACTATAATATTATGATGTATTTCTCATGGTATTCAGTTTACAAGTTTGAGTGACGTCTTTTTTTAAGACTAATATTAGACACTATGCTTCAACGCAGGCTTAGTCAGATTCTTGTCTTTTATTAGGGCGTGTTACCAATTAGGACGAACATGAATAAAAATTATAATTTTGTACATTGAAGAGATTTCCTGCTTAGCTACATTTCCTTTTGCTGTTTACTTACAGATGTAACCTTGGCAACGTCTCAAAAGGATGAAGATGTCACCTCAACATCACTTCTGACAGAGTCTCCTAAATATACCAGTCCAATAATAGATGATGAAGAAAGGGCTCTACTAGATAATGTACAGTATCTCAAAGGTACACGTTCATTAAGGCAGGCAATGCAACAGGACAAAGACAGTACCACAGATAAAGACAGTAAATATAAATATGAAATCGCGATGCTAGCAGAGCTTGTACATAAATATGAAACTATGAAAGCAGAAATTAACAGCCAGTCTTTAAAACACCGAATACTGCGAAATATGAGAAGGGAGAAAAGAATAGACAAAGAAATTGCCCGGTTTGCTGTGAAACAGGAAGTAGACGAAACAGAAATAGGGAAAAAACTGTGGGAGAAGTACGTACAACTTCAATTAGATCTGAAAGACAGAAGGATAGTCAAACCAGAACTGGAGGAAAAGACGGCTGCATTAGTGAAGGCAGTAGAAGATATTGTAAGAGAATCTAGTATTCCCGATGAATCAAAAGCTGTTTATCAGGAATTGAGACGTGTAGAAAGAGGTAAGCAAATTTTCATTTCACACTTACAGCTGAAGAGTTAACATTTACAGTCAAGAACCTTACATCTTTCTTTTTTTCATTTTCACTTACAATAAAAGTGTGTAAAATTATCATTTCCCTGTTAGGCTATATCTTAAGAATGCATACTTCAATTTCAATATAATTCAGTACACACGTTAACCATAACAATTGCATATGTCCTGTAAAGCTTGTTGATTTACCTTTCAGTGTTAATGAATAATTTGCATAATTAAGGGTTTTTGGTAATTAGGCTATATCTTACGACTGAATACTTGAATTTCAATATCATTTAGTACATACGTTAACTATAAAAAGTGGATATGTCCTATAAAATTTGATATAGCTTGCAGTCAGTTTTAATGAAAAATTTGCGTAATTAATGATTTTAGGTAACTAGGCTGTATCTTAAAAAATACCGCCAATGGCGTTGTAGCACAACTGTACAGTTTTTAAAAATGTTTATCCATATGCTAGTCCATGCTAACAATAGGTGTTCATTTGCTGAATAACTATCCAGTTGCCTATCCAACCATGTTGCTATCTTTACGATAAATGCTATCATTTGGCTGTTGCTATGGGCATGGTCATGTTGTTAGATATATTTGCATACATTTATGTATGTTTTTGTTCACTTGTGTATGAATTCCTGATATTGTCTTTGCAATACACGTGATCATTTGGCTGTTGCTATGGGCGTGGTCTTGTTGCTAGGCAAATTTACATACATTTTTTAAATGCTTATTCAATTGTCTATTAAACCCCATTGTTATCTTTGTGAAATACACCACCGTTTGGCTGTTGCTATGGGCGTGGTCATGGTTACTATGGTATTTGCATACATTTTTTGAATGTTTATTCATTTGTCTATTCAACCCCATTGTTATCTTTGTGAAATACACCACCGTTTGGCTGTTGCTATGGGCGTGGTCATGGTTACTAGGGTATTTGCATACATTTTTTGAATGTTTACTCACTTGCCTACCAGATGATGTTATTTGACCAAAATATACTGCCATTTGGTTGTTGCTAAAGGGCGTGGTCATGGTCACTAGGGCCAATTTTGTCAAAATATTTTGAAGACAATCTGCAGAATAACAGTTTCAGACACATTTCGCCAAGTTTCAGACTCATTGACTTTTTGAGATATAAGTTTTTGACCAAAAGTGAACATTCTTACACCTAATTTGCATATCACTCATGGAATCATAGTATGCTTAATATATCTTCGTCCATACATCCCTAGATGCATCCCCATCAAATTTCAGCCCAATCTGCTCAGTAGTTTTGGAATTATAGATTTTTAACCAAAAAGACACATTTTTAGCCCTAATTTGCATATCACTGATGGAATCATCATGTCATGAACAAATCTTACTTTACACCCCCTAAAGAATCTTCCCACCAAATTTCGCACCAATCTGCCCAGTAGTTTCTGAGTTTAAGTTTTTTGACCAAAAATCACATTTTTTGACCCAAATCACACACCTGTGATGCGATCATTTTGATTTGAACAATTTTCCAACTAGACACCCAAGGTAATGGACCCACCAAATATCATGGCAATCGGTTCAGCAGTTTTTGACTTTAAGTTGTTTACACACACACACACACACACACACACACACACACACACACACACATCCACACACACACACACACACACACACACACACAGACAGATGCCGGGCGATCCCTATAGCACTACTGAACCTCAGTTCAGTTGTGCTAAAAATGCAAACTTCAAATTTAGTATAATATGGTACAAAAATCAATCATAATAATATGCACCTGTCCTATGAAGTTTGTTGCTACAACTTTTACCTTTAATGAGTATTTTGAATAATGAACGATATTCAGTAATTAAGCAGTATCACGCACTCTTCAAATTCCGTAAAATTTGGCACATACATTAACCTAAGAAAGCATGCTTGTCCAAAAAAAGCCTGTTACCATAGTTATTTTTAGTTTAATGAGTTATTTGCATAATTAGTGGTTCCCTTATGGGAGGCACTCAGTTTAAATCTGGTTTACTTTTAAGTTGTTTATAATTAAACACACACACACACACACACACACACACACACACACACACACTTTTCTATGCCTATAGCACTACTGAACTAAGAAGTTCAGTTGAATATTATTTTTCACGAAATTGGTCTCTACAAGATTTGTAATCTGCGTGTTGACCTTTCCTTGTTTTATTCCAGGATTACCCCTGAAAGGAACTATCCGTGTGTTCACAGGTGGAGACACACAAGTAGGAAAACTTAGAAGGCCTGATGGATTGTTTGCTAGGAATAATGGAGACTTTGTTGTGACTGATTATGACAGGGTTTTGGTTTATGACTGTCAATTCGATTGTAAACATATCATTCAATTCAATTCATTTGATGAGAAGTTCAATCCTGCCGATGTATTTGTATCAAAAGACGGAATATTTTACATTCCTGATATCAATAACAATAGTCTGGTGATTTGTAATGAGAATAGCAAGATAAAAGATGTAATTCAACTTACATATCAGGATAGACCTATCAGTCCCAATGCTGTGTGTGTGTCAATGGGATATATCTACACCATAGACTCGCATTACGTATATCGTATAGACGGTGAAAGTCATGACATCATTAAATCTGACAAGTTGATGACTGGTAATCTCGGTGGTCTCTATTTTATTTGTGGGAATACAAAAGGAAACATCATGGTGTCTGATAATACCTGGCCATGCATCCATATATTGGATAAAGATCTGAACACACTCACTCAATTGTCACATGACCTCATCAAAAACCCCACTGGAATCTGTACAGATGACTCTGATAATTTGTTTGTATGTGAGTTGATAGAGAGTAGAATCTTAGAATTTAATGTAATGGGAGAATATATTGGTACAATATTTCATGGTGAAGATGTGGATGATCTCAAGGGTATTGCAGTGAATGCAGATTGCATTGCATGGACACAGTTGGATTGCAACCATGTAAAGGTGTTGTACCGTTAATAAAAATGACAACATTGTGTAAAATACAATTCTACAATATTTTCATATTTTGATAATGATTATGTTTTACATCATACATGTCATTGTCAAGCAATGTAGGTTATTTTTACATTTTTCGATAAAATGTTGGTTTGTAAGTCATCATTTCGGGTGAAATATTTTTTGTTATCATGTGTAAAACATTATATGAAAATATAGCTATTTTTTGTATTTTTATAAAATTTGGTAAAACGGTCAACAACAACATCAACTGACCTACATGTACAACAGTACATAGACTTGTACATGTTGTAACATTATCACAAGTGTAAAATAATGTTGTCATTTCTGTTAAATTTCATGAATGCAAGAAATATAAATAACTTTACCTGTACCTGTTTAAGATTAATGTCATCCAAAATTTCCACTCAATGACGATTTTTATCACTATATTTCACGATTTTCAACACAGTGCTCACGAGAGCTGCTGACAGTAACATTGACCCCGCTGGACTGAAAAGTAAACAGTCCTGGTTGGCAGAGGGCGCTATTACTGACCTTTCGATGTTATACATAAACACATGAGACACAACGATTGGCTACCACTGCAGTCTACCAACTGCACTGTACAACTAATACAGAATGGCGGTCAGCTTTTAAAGTCTCATTTTAAAGTCGCCAAGTTTGTTTGTAAAATAATAACTATACATTGTGTAATTTGTATTTAGAAGAGTTTATAGAAAACTACAGAAATTAACTGATGTAATATTTTATTTATACATGAAGTAATGTATGTATAGGACTTTATACAGTTTTTATAGAATTTACACATGGACTGAAATACTTTTTTATTTTAGCTTTTGAGTAATGTAAACTTAAGACTTATGTGTAGAGATTTTATACATTTTATACGGATCAAAAGACTTTATTTCAGTTTTGTATTTTTATTGAAGATTTGTACTATTTCAGATATCAGAGAATTTTGTTTTCTGTGACTCAGAGAAATCCATAGTTGTAGAATGTTGTATTCAGCGAAAATGTTGTTTTCAATATATACTTAAATTGAATAATTACACCAGACATCTAAAAACTGCGTCTTTCTTGAATCTTGCAAGAAATAAATATATTGAAGCATAAACGTGTTGACTTCATATCAATTATTTTTTTAAAAATATTTTAATATTCATAATGCAAAGGATCACAAAATTCATTATTGTCGATTAATTTCCGTCATCATATTTGTTAGTAAATGTCATCATATTCGTGTATCTTGGAAAAATACATTTGTGGATACTTCCACTTCATTCTGTTGGTTTAAGTTTTCATTTCGTTTCTTCATCATATTTGACATATTTGTTTGTAAACGTCATCACATTGGTTTGTAAACGTCATCACATTGGTTGGTAAACGTCATCACATTGGTTGGTAAACGTCATCACATTGGTTGGTAAACGTCATCATATTGGTTGGTAAACGTTATCACATTGGTTGGTAAATGTTATCACATTGGTTGGTAAACGTCATCATATTTATGTATCTTGGAACAATACATTGTAGTTATACGTCATTTTGTTGGTTGGTTTTATTTCGTTTCGTCAAATTTGTTTATCTCAAAACTTGTTGAATGTTGTTCATTGTCATTAACGTTTGTCCTTTTCGTCATCATGTTTAATTTGTATGCGAACTTCATCTCATTACAATACAAGTTGGGTTTGTTTGTTACGGTTTGGTTGTCATGTCGTCATCAAATCAGCCGGTTTTCGTCATCATATTTGTTTTTGTATGACCGTGAGAATAAGAAAAGTGCAAATGACCATTTCCAGGACATAAATACCCATACTGATGTGACGTAATATCCAGTTGGTGATAAATCTATGAAATAAAATGTGAAAAATATGCATACAAAGTAGTGAATGAATGTGATGTGTATAGAAAATATTGAAGGGAGAATTATTTATTCATTAGTTGAAAATAAAGCTATCCTAAAGCTTCCTTTCTTGCATCTACGCTTCCGTCCCTCCCCTCTTTCTCCCTCTCGTCTACACACCCCTCCTGTCTATCCCCTCCCCTCCCCTCCTGTCTACCCCCTCTCTCTGTCTCTGCCTGTCTGTCTGTCTGTCTCTGTCACTCCCTCTGTCACCTTACTGACAATGTCTGTCTGTATAGAGCTATCCTTCCTTTCTTGCATCTACGCTTCCGTCCCTCCCCTCTCTCTCCCTCTCCCTCCCCCTCACCTTACTGACACTGTCTGTCTGTCTGTCTGTCTGTCTGTCTGTTACTGCTCTCTTTGGGTTGAGGAATTGTGTACATTCTTATACTAGCCAATTAAATTGTGTTACACTGTCAAGCTTAAGTCGCTAATTCTTTTCTTTTCACTAAGTAATAAATAAGCCGGGGCAGAAATATGTACAGCGCCACCAACGTTACAAATCCTACTCTGTGATTACAAAAGTTCAAACTACAGTTGACACAAACTCTGTGACAATGACGTCATTTAGTGTACTTACCTTGGTGATTTACCGCTGCGATGACAATGTAAGTTATGAAAGATACAAGACAACAAAATGAAATAATAAAACCGAATATTTTCCAGTAAAACAAAGTGTTGTACCATTGATGCCATGACTGTCGCATATGTTGTATGTGAAGTATTAATACTATAGTTGTAAAGATTCCTGTAAAACAAACAGAATTAATTATATCAGTTAGTGTGTTCACAGTGTCATTTCTAGAGTTACAACATATAGACTGAAATTAATATTCTTGTGGCATGTTGAGGGCGCTGTTACAGTGAGCTGTTACACACTGTAGTGCAACAATATACACAGACACAGTGTTAAACACACACGTATCATTTGAATTGAAGTATTTATATATGATAGGAAATTTTCGACATTCACGATTCCGTCTCTCAAGTTGTCCTTTTCTCGTCTAGACCAATCAGATCCCTCGATTTCCACCATCAATATACTGGTATAATATAATTAAGCAATAAACCACCCCCTGGGGATGGTATACCACTCGGTTTTGACCAGTGAACTCAATATATGCACTCGCTATCGCTCGTGCATATATTTCGTTCACTGGTCAAAACCTCGTGGTATACCATCGCCAGGGGGTGGTTTATTGCTTAAATACACGAATTTTCTTATCATCGTCAAATTTTGAAATCCAAATAGTTAGCAATGTTTTTGTTCAAAATTAAATGCAGCGTTTTCGAGCTTCTCTCTGTTTTAAAATGGAATTCAACTTTACATAAAGTTAAGTGCACGTACGGTACTTTTTGTTTGACGAATTTATTTAATTTTCGCTTTTGTTTATTTAATTTTCGCTTTTATACTACTTCATGTTTTACCTCTGTTGATGCAATTTATGAATTTACCATTAGTCGCTATCGGAAGTCTATTTGTTTTAAAAGCCAGTTTATTTAAATTTTGGTGTACACTGACTACTTGGTTGATATCAGACATATTACGTCATGTAAGGCTACAGTATTGTACATTTCATCTTGTAGAATCTTCTAGAAATTTAAAACATAGAATTCTACTTACCACTGACTAACGCCCAGATAGCTGTATGATAGTTTGGATACACAGTAAGAAATACAACAAAGACGAGAAGACCAAGAATTATTCCAACAATGGCCATACTAATGAATATACTGAGACGACACTTTTCAGATAGTTGACAAGCCATGCTGAATTGATCACTGGTTCAAGGTGTCAAAGGTCAAGATGATGTCATTAGGCGTTGTAATGACGTTTACCTCATCTCCATGGAGACGAGGACAGGTAAGTTGATTAGATAAGATACACTCAATGACGTAATGAATACATGTACATGTATGTGTAAACCATAGACCCTCCACCCAGTGGGTGGAGGCTCTATGTGTAAACTTAGACTGTAAGATACGTTGACCGATGTGTGAGGGCGCCCCGTCACGGCGTACCTTACAGACTAGTGTAAACTGAGATCACTAAAAGAATTTAGCACAGTCATTTATCGTAATCCGTGGCTAAAATACAACATTGCCGTTATTAGGTGAATATTCATTAATACTGTCACTGATGTTTGCACACACACACAAACAAACAAACAAACACACGCGCGCGCGGGGGCGCACGCACACGCATGCACGCACACACACACAAACAAACACACACACACACACACGCGCGCGCGCGCGCACACGCACACGCATGCACGCACTCACACACTTACGCACACACACGCGCGAATGATCATGATACGGATCTAGGAACACCGGGGGATTGAACCCTATGATCTGTTGATTTCAAATATAACAAATGTAACCGAAAACATTACCCCTCACGACCGTGACAATCACAGTCACTTGTGAGCTAAAATTATAGTCCAGTACGGTGATATTATAGTCTAGGATGATCATAATACAAAATAATGACGTTATTAGCGATACATGATATTCAAATTTTAAAGATACTGAAAACTGTTCCCCGTGTATTATAATACAATAATATATCGATCGATTGACGTGTTTAACCCAAAAATATTGTTTATGGAGAGAGCTGCTATCGGCGATATCCACTCACGTTCATTGAAGGTATGTAGTTAGAAAAAAAATGTAATTATAACGGTGCTATATTAACCCCAGACGGTCCACTCGTAGAATATTTACAGTATACTGTATTCATTCAATCTTGTCGCATTCAAACGTGTAGCATGTACAGATTTCGACGTACCGGTTTCTGAATGGTAGTATCAAACAGAGGTGGGTGTGATCGGTTACTGCATGAACAGGTTGTACAAATCTATTTATGTAAGTTTACCACTATTATAAGCTGTGACGTCTGAAATACATATCATTGCAAAGAAATTTGTTGTATCGTTGTACATCCGGCAACAAACTAACCAAGTATATTATGTCATTACATTTGTCTGTGTGTTAGAGGGCGCAGTTTACACTGTCCTGGGGATTCTGAATGCTGACCTTGAGTAACCTTTCCCATCGTGCTTCAGTCAAAAACATGGCGTCCCTGGGCTGTGCACGTTTGAGTTTGTTGGTTCCACGATTTGCTAGTGTGCATCGATGTTATGGGTTTACAAGGGCATTCTCTGGTATGTACACGAAATTCAACATCAATATTCATGTAGACGGGTATTTATTTTGTATCGTATGAGGTGACATCGTTCAGAAGTGTGGAATTTATAATACGTGCCCCTCGAATATTACGCGGTGTCGATCGGAGAACTTTTAGTTTTACTAACAGTGGTGATAAGTCAACAGACGCGTTGGATGGGTACCATGTGGGGATTTGTTTGGTATGAAGGAAAGGGCTCTTAGATATGAAGTCATTGTGGCGTTTGAACTGTTTTAAAAATTCCGACCCCCAACAAAAGCAATCAACATTCAAATGGTGCACAGTTATGACCTAAGTTTGACCTCACCGTGGGGTCATAGAATGTATGTAAGGTCATTGAGAAAATACTAGAGACTGGAGTACCAAATTTATAAGATGTTAGTTTATTAGACCAATGGAAGTAAAACATGAACCCATTCATAAACACACTGTAAACAGATGATTCATTATTTGCAGTTAACTTCTGATTGTATGTTAGAATTTATACTGTAATACTATAAGGTACACTAAATCTTTTAAGAGCTAATTTTCAATCCTTGGTCAATGTCACGACACTTACAAATGTCATGACACTTACCAATGTCACCACACTTACCAATGTCACCACACTTACCAGTGTCACCACACTTACCAATGTCACCACACTTACCAATGCCACAACACTTACCAATGTCACCACACTTACCAATGCCACAACACTTATCAATGTCACAACACTTATTAATGTCACGACACTTATCAATGTCACCCACACTTACCAACTATTTTTAAAAAATACAGTGACAGATTTCTTTCCCATATATTCATAATACTGTAGTCCAACATTAGGAGATAAAAAATCTGTGATACTCTCTAAAATGGTAGTTTCGTAGGCACTCTATGAGCTCTGTGAGTGTGTTACATGGTCAAAGTCATCTCGTACAATGAGTATCATCTTAATCCGACCCCTATTTATATGAAGAGTAGGTATTTAAAATATTTTTACTGACACTGTTTCTGTATTTTTTTATGTTGACAGTTTCAAGCCAGGTAAAGGTATGTACCAAACTTTTTTAGTCTTTATTTGCATGTACATTTATAAGTTATCAATATTGTGTCTATTATTAAAGTCCAGTCTACGCAGCATCATTCTGTAAACAAGTCAATTTTTTCCTTCGACTGTGTCGCTTAGATGAAATGTCATTTTACAATATTTACATTCAGGACTTAAAATTGATAGTAATAGTCTTGCATTAGATGACTAATAATTCCTCCCAATTGAATACTAAATTTTAACACTGGTGGACCTTAGTCACCATGACTACCACTAAATCCTGTGGACATTGTATGTGTAATAAGTAAAAATATCTAGGCTTACAGTATAGAATTCAATTCTCGGTAGAAATAGCCACATGCCAGGTCAATAAAGCTGTGATTGTGTTATTTGTTTCATCAGGCCAGTGGTGGTCCAATAGGGTTCATTGGCCTTGGTAACATGGGAAACCCAATGGCTCAGAATCTATTGAAAGCAGGGTATAAACTTGTTGTGTACGACGTCTATCCTGAAGCTGTCACTGAAGTCCAAGATCTCGGTGCACAGGTAGCAGAAACACCGGCTGAAGTTGCACAGAGAACAGATCGTATTGTTACAATGTTACCATCTAGTCCACATGTACAGACTGCTTATGGTGGTGCAGATGGTATTTTAAGGTGAGTTACTCACAGAGAGTACATTGTGTACACTGTTACAGTGTTACCATACTTGCACAAAGAGTACATCATGAATTGCTACAATGTAACATACATCGTGATGCACATTTGTGGATCAGAGGAGGCGGGAATGGGATGCAGAGCATGATGGGTAAAAAACAACTGTGATAACGCATTATGCAGTGAGCCTCCATTGTGTACACTTCAATCGTGTGGTACGTTTACAGTGGTGGCTGGCTCAGTGCTAGCACCGGCCGCATTTTGGGGTATTTTCAACTCGCCGTAGCTTTCACAACAAATCATCACTTTAGATAGGTGCAATCTGTGGAAACATGCTCAGCTAAGCTGTCACTAGAAATTGTGTGCATCAGTGGCACATCAAATTGGCTTAGAGGGCACACTGATCACAAATCTGGCAGTGACCTATTTGAGAATGGGTATATGTAATATTTACATTATTGTATGTATTTGTTTACAGTACTGTTAAGGGTGGCACACTGTTAATTGACAGTAGTACTTTACATATTGTCTGTATTTGTTTACAGTACTGTTAAGGGTGGCACACTGTTAATTGACAGTAGTACTTTACATATTGTCTGTATTTGTTTACAGTACTGTTAAGGGTGGCACACTGTTAATTGACAGTAGTACTTTACATATTGTCTGTATTTGTTTACAGTACTGTTAAGAGTGGCACACTGTTAATTGACAGTAGTACTTTACATATTGTCTGTATTTGTTTACAGTACTGTTAAGGGTGGAACACTGTTAATTGACAGTAGTACTTTACATATTGTCTGTATTTGTTTACAGTACTGTTAAGGGTGGAACACTGTTAATTGACAGTAGTACTTTACATATTGTCTGTATTTGTTTACAGTACTGTTAAGGGTGGCACACTGTTAATTGACAGTAGTACTATTGACCCATCAGTATCTAAAGACATGGCTAGTAAAGCTGAAAAGAAGGGAGCTACATTTATGGATGCACCAGTGTCAGGAGGTGAGTTTGTCATCAACTTTAAACTCTTGAAAATTGACCTTTGACCTGTTTCTTGCAACCAACATTGACCTTTGACCAGGCACTTTATAAACACTGATTTTAACCTGTTACTTTCACACACTGACCTTTGATCTGGTACATGCACAAATGCTAATGTTCACAATGAAACTGTAGTACATGTATATGTACATATGCAAATTAGTAATCTAGATTACCCCATGTGACTTGTTCTGGACCAATAACTGAACAGTTTGATTTTGTAATGCATTTTTACCAATACATTGAGAAAGAGAAAACCAGGTACTGAAGGAGCAACTAAAACTATCATTCAAGTTCCATAACAGAAAATAAATACTTTCAACTCAGTGTGCTGTCAAACATTATCTGATATACAAAGCTAATAATGTACAAGCAGTTCAAAATTTTAGCATTGAGCTTTTGATCTGACTTTGTTAAACACAGAACTGCCCTATATAAAGAGGATTATGGCTAATCTATGCAAATGCGGGAAATTCAAACTGCTGTACCGAGCACTAGCTTCTGGGTCTTGTATTCAGCATTTTTTCTGTGCTCTGAGAAACACACAGGTCTTGTAACGTGTATAAATTGTTTGTGAATGTCGTAGGATGGTAACTTGATACACAAATTAGTTGAAAATCAATCTGTTTGTTTCATAGAATGAAAAAACCTTTCAAACTGAGGCAAATTCCCCTGCAAACAGCTGTTTAGATTGTGTCACTCTGGATTATTCAAATATGTGGCATTTGCATGTGAACAACCCAGATAGGGAATGTTTATATTTTGGTAATTACTTGCCAGTGAGTCATCACAAATTCCCCACCTCCAAACATACAGTCAGTCATATGCAAAATAGGGTCCCAGGCCCAGGCAGTCGTACCTTTAACGATCCTCACTGTAATGACAAATTCCATAGTTACAGCTGACCACTAGGTGGCGGTATAATCAGCCAATTGTAAATCATCATCTGTTGACCATTTTAGGTGTTGGGGCTGCTAAAGCAGCAACGCTGACATTTATGGTTGGTGGCAAGGAAGAAGAATTTCCTGCAGTTCAAGAAATATTACAATGTATGGGTAAAAATGTTGTACATTGTGGACCAGTGGGAACTGGCGAGGTAAGTTTACTTACCACATAGAGAAAAGAATGATGTACATTGTGGACTAGTGGGAACTGGCGAGGTAAGTTTACTTACCACATAGAGAAAAGAATGATGTACATTGTGGACTAGTGGGTACTGGAGAGGTACGTTTACTTACCATGTATGGGTAGAAATGTACATTGTGGACTAGTGGGTACTGGAGAGGTACGTTTACTTACCATGTATGGGTAAAAATGTTGTACATTATGATGTGGACCAGTGGGGAATGGAGAGGTAAGTTTACTTACCATGTGTATGGGTAAAATGTTGTACATTGTGGACTAGTGGGTACTGGAAAGTTTACTTGTACCATGTGTATGGGTAAAAATGTTGTACATTGTGGACCAGTGGGGAATGGGGAGGTAAGTTTACTTACCATGTGTATGGGTAAAAATGTTGTACATTGTGGACCAGTGGGGAATGCAGAGGTAAGTTTACTTACCATGTGTATGGGTAAAAAATGTTGTCAACTATGCGTCACAATACTCTTGAAAAGTTTGCATGAAATCCATGTTCATATTTGAATTTCACAAAATTTTATTTTACAGGCAGCTAAAATCTGTAATAATATGTTACTCGGCATCTCTATGATTGGTACAGCAGAAACTATGAACCTGGGAATGAGGTTAGTAATATGCAAATTTATGATAATATATGCTAATAAGATAGCAACATGGACTAGATTGTTTAGTATTTCTTACATTTTACTTTTTAGTCCTTTTGTATAACTAAAGTAAATAGGATCAAATGGTTGGAGAATAGGAATTTTTCAGACTCTGATTGGATCGTAAATGGATAACTAAGAATTTTTTAGCTGTGGTTTTGCATAGTTTTAAGTTATGCATAAAATGAAGGACCTATTAACGGTACTTTCAGATTTCTGTATTTTTTTCCACCAGACTAGGCTGACACTCTAAACTATTAGTAATGATACAAGCAGTTGGGTCAAGTGAGGTGTTGGGTTCACGGATATTGCTTTACTGTTTCCCAACAGACTTGGACAAGATTCTAAGCTGTTAGCAAAGATTTTGAATACAAGCAGTGGTCGTTGTTGGTCAAGTGAGGTGCTAGGCTAACTGATATTTTGTTATTTTGTTCAACAGACTTGGCCTAGATCCTAAGCTATTAGCAAAGATTCTAAATACAAGCAGTGGTCGTTGTTAGTCTAATGGCATGTACATGTTAGCTACATTGGA
Source organism: Glandiceps talaboti (assembly GCF_964340395.1). Lineage (NCBI taxonomy): Eukaryota > Metazoa > Hemichordata > Enteropneusta > Spengelidae > Glandiceps > Glandiceps talaboti. Next base: position 18,827,431 of record NC_135567.1, on the reverse strand, counting down.
ACGCATTTCCCTGGTAGTGTTCATGTTTATCTCAGCGAACGCCTACGGTCTAGTGGCACACATGTTAATTATGCTAATTAATGTGTTATTTTGTTCAACAGACTTGGCCTAGATCCTAAACTATTAGCAAAGATTTTGAATACAAGCAGTGGGCGTTGTTGGTCTAGTGAGGTGTACAATCCTGTACCAGGAGTATTGGAAGGTGTACCATCAAGTAACAACTATAAAGGTGGATTTGGTACAGCACTTATGACAAAGGTATAACATCAACATTTTTAGTCGTACTAGAATTACGTTATTGGAATCTAGCTTTTGAAGCAACTGCAGAATCCCTCAGACGTCATCAGCATAACAAAATGATCAGATATCACTGAATTCATTTTCGATATAGACATCAGAATGCAATCAAAATTTAGCTATTTGAATAAAATCCAATGTGGCCACCAACTACTGTAACTATGGTAATGAAAAGATCAGAGATCACAGAATTCATTTTTGATATAGACATCAGAATGCAATCAAAATTAAGCTATTTAATTAAAATCCAATATGGCCACCAACTACAGTATCTATAGTAACACTTAGAAAATATGATATTGTGAACCCAAATTTTTTTTATCATTTCAAAAACGACCAGGAATAATCATCTATATGGGAAAGTTTGGAGATATTTCAATAAATTCCAGGAAAATTTGTAAAAACTTCTTTCATCTTTCTAACAGGATCTAGGTTTGGCTCAGGATGCTTCCACGGCAACCAAATCAGCCACACCTTTTGGTTCGCTAGCCCACCAATTGTACAGAGTGATGTGTAACCGTGGTTACGGTCTCAAAGATTTCTCAGTCGTATTACAATTCATGAAAGAAGATTCCGAAAAGTAATTCCTCACAAGCCAATCAGAAAACTAAATGCTATAGTAATCATGAACATTTGAATAGATCTGAAAGTGACCTTTGACCTCTCCCATCATGCATTTCTGTCCAATAGGCCTTTTGCATGATCATACAGGAAGTGATGTGTTGAGAGATAATGCTTCATTTACCTTCACATAGAGACTATTGATGTCTCAAAAGATGGCAGCATGTATAGATTATTTAAAAGTTGATGTCATTTTAAAAAAAACATGGATCTTTTCTGTGAGATCATGCAAAATATCTGTTTGAATTTTGTTCTAATTATGTGCAAAATTATTCGCGATATTAAATGGGCTAGAGTAACTCAAAAAGAACACTTATTGTGTTTTCTAATTATGCACAAACTTATTTATGATAATGAGTTAGCTATACATTAAGGAGAGTACAGTGAATTCAAAACGAAAACTTGACAATGTGTTGGAGAGTGATAGCAGAGCATTTAGAAGTTACTGAGAGCCTAACCTATTCAAGATATTTCTATGCTATGAATACATTGTATCATGACCTACGCCATGGGTTGAAGAGCGCCCTCACATGGTGGAAGGGGTCAATGAAATTTTATGAGAGTAACTGATAGAGTAATCATAACTATTTAACATAATCTAGCATTACATTCAGAAAGAGTTTGACTGACAAAAGAGGTGCTAGGGAAGAAAACAACATACATTATCAAGGTACATGTACGGGGGGGGGGGGGGGGGTAGAGACTAAATAATGCAAACTGAGGGCCAATATGAAGCCCTCAGAGTATTCACATATAACACAACAGATGGACAGATGAAGCCCTCAGAATGTTGTCGCCTACGTTACAGGTGGGGGGGTCAGTATGCCCTCGAATGATAGCCAGATTTTGTTGTTGAGTCAAAATGCTAAAAACTATGATTTCTTGTTTGTCACCACATAATAAAAGATAGGGGAAATTATTCCACAATATTTTATTCATTCAACTGGAAAACACTCATGACCTAAGAGGCCTTGTTACTATGAGTCGCTAGGTCATATTATTATTCCTCAGTATTTTTCATCATTTGAACGTAAAATATTCATGACATACAGTTTTGTCAATTTTCATCCTTGACTCGTAGTGACAAGGCCACTTAGGTCACTTGTATTTTCCTTGGCTGATGAAAAATATTGTAAATAATGTCTACTAGTATTGACTAAGTGAGAGAAGATTGTACTGACTCGTAGTGACAAGACCCCTTAAGTCACTTGTATTTTCCTTGGCTGATGAAGAAAAATATTGGGAATACTGTCTAATAGTATTGACTAAGTGAGGAAATTGTTACTGACGAATGTAAAAATGCCACATATGTAAAATGTGGCTTACCAAAATATTATGTCTGGAATTGTGTGGTATGTGTTTATTTATACATCAAGAACTCTTCATTGCTGTGTAGTTGAGATTCAACATCTCACCTGAAATACAGAGAGGTTTAGCTATTTGTTACTTGTATACCATAGTGTCATGATGGGGGAAATGGTTAAATTATGTGTATGTATCTGATAAACAGAAATATACGTGTTCTAATGATATTAAAATATATATCATAAGTCACAACACTTCATTTGCATAACATGCATAATAACGGTCATTTGCATAACATGCATACTAGCACATCATTTGGATAACATGCATACTAACACTTCATTTGCCTAACATGCATAATAACACTTGATTTGCATAACATGCATACTAACACTTCATTTGCATAACATGCATAATAACACTTCATTTGTATAAATAACTTCACATACTGTAAACCTAGATATTTCCACCAGGAGATAATTTTTGTGATTTTTCAGTCTTCAAATAGCTCGCAAAGTTTAATTTTCACTAATTACCAGACTGGTACATTGAATTTATGTTCAAAAAGATATATTAGTCATGACAGAGTTTTGCATTTTGCTGTGCAGCGAAATAAGCAAAAAGTCATTAGCGAAAATTACCAGGTTTTACAGTATTTGATACATGCAACTTATCTTGGCCTTGGTATACATGTAATTAAACCTCTCAAATAGTTTATAATACGACACTGGTAATCCAGCCTTCAGTTTACTAAGATAGACACAAACTAATTGTTTTTCATTGTAGTAGATTACACAAGTGGGTGATAGCTGTACACTGTGTAGTCTTGCTGCTAGACGTTCAGGCTTTCTTTCAATACTATAAGCGAATTAAGTTCGCAGTGAGGGCTTGCCTGAACGATGTTCGGTCGTGTGTCGTATTGCATCGAAAGAACATCTGAGGTCTAGCAGATAGACTATACACTGTTGTGTGATCAACATAGTGTAAACATTGGAAGTCCCAAACAGCACTGCAAGTTCATGGAACTCTAAATACACAAGTTTTCAAAGATGCCTTCCAACTGAAATATATTTAAACTAATGTCCATTCAATATCTTATCACATGTTACAACAATAGTTTTAGTTTGTGTATATCATAGTAAACTGAAGGCTCAACTACCCAGGATAACGAGCATTACAGCAACTTTTATGGTGATGGGAAATTCAGTGTTTCAAAAAACATTGATCTTTGTGTTTTTCTATATACTGTATAACCTAATAAACAAACAAAAAACTGAAATAGACTAATTGTCTCATTTTTTAGTGTTTCTTCTCATTCATTCATTCATGTATGTATGTATGTATGTATGTATGTATGTGTGTATGTATGTATATATGTATGGTTACAATGTCTTCCTTTACGACATTGATGCGTCACGTGTTGCCATAGCAATGGATACTATCCAATCATCGCTTCAAGATTTAGAAAAGAAAGGATTGCTGAAGGGTAGTCTGTCAGCTGATCAACAGTTTGAGTTAATCCAAGGAGTTGATGATTTAGCTTTGGCAGTCAAGGGAGCTAAACATGTACAGGTAAGGACGATGTTCATTGTATATAAACGTTGCATACATACATACATACATACATACATGCATACATACATACATACATACATACACACACACACACACACACACACACACACACACCCAAACACCAACCAACCAAACACCAACCCACCCACCCACCCACCCACACACACACACACACCCACCCACACACACACATACATACATACATACATCAATACATACATACACACATACATACATACATACATACATACACACACATACATACATACATACATACATACACACACATACATACATACATACACACATACATACATACATACATACATACATACATACTTACATACATACAATACATACATACATACATACATACATACATACATACAATACATACATACATACAATACATACAGACAGACAGACAGATCGAAGCGCAATCGAAGGCCCATTTGTTTTTATGTATATGTTAGGTGTAGTTTTGTTATCACTTGTTAACATCTAGTGCACAATCGAAAGCCCATTTGTTTTTATGTATATGTTATGTTTTGTTATTGTTGCGAATTGACTGACACAGGTTCATCACTAATTTATACAAGTTTTTTTTTTAAAAGAAGAAAACAAAAAGTTGTTATACAAAGCCACTTTAATTACTGTGTTTCTGAGGCCTACAAGATGTTGGGTTTTATAAAGTGAACCATTAAAACATTTCTGGCTTTGATAACCATATACATCTCATCTAAATAAATGAAAAAATAAATAACTCAAGTTGGTTGCGGAGGCTAGGAGGTGTGACAAAAGCTATCAAATGATATGTAATAATAATAATAATCTTCATTTATACTGGATAGTAATATATAAACAATTGTCTCCCAAGAAGTCCAGTGAGGGCTATCCCTCAAGGGTTCAGGAGGAAACCGGAGTACCCGGGGAAAACCTGCATTGTTCGGTAGAGTCAAACTGAACGACACTCTTCTTACTTACAGTGTGGTAATTTTAATCGAACCCTGAATGGGGTTTGAACCCCGACCGCAGTGGTAATAGGCAAGTGGTTTAACCATTTGGTTTAACCACTTGGCCACCGACAACCCACAACAGTGCAGTAAATAATGTGTTGATTAGTCAAAAACTTTATCTATAATTATTCAAGTGTACATTTTCATAGGAATGCGTTACTGAAGACCTGGAGTTGAAAAAGAAAGTGTTTTGTCAGATGGATGAACTTGCCGAAGACTATACTGTGTTATCATCATCTACCTCAGGGTTAATACCATCTCTGTTTACAGAAAACTTAAAACATCGTCAAAACTGTGTAGTGTCACAACCGGTAAGTAAATTTCTTCTCCTCTCTAGATTTACTGGATAATGGTTACCATGCAGGGAGCATATTAGTCTAGCTGCTAGACCTTCAGTCTTTCCTTCTAGATCTGATACGACAAGCGACCGAAGATTGCTTTGCACCTGAAAGGTACAATCGAGGGCGTTTCAGCCCGAGGTCTAGCCATAGAGAAATTTCGTGTAGGGTTTATGGTCTAGCATTCTATTTAGTCTTGGCATTCTATAGGCCATAATTTGCCATGGCAGTACTCTACTTCCTTTCTGTATGTACCTTTGGGGTATACATGGTATAGGTTACTCAGTTAATCATAGAGCACTGCTGCTTTCCTTGATGTCTGGACAATACAAAACACATCCCTGATTTACACTTCTATGGAATACCAAGGATAAAGCCCTTATGAAACGGTACTATGATGTGATGATACCCTCAACTTGAGCGAGGGTGTTGTATTCCCAATTTCCTGTTTGCAGTATGGAATGGCCAATATAGCCTTGCAACCACTTTCTGGGTCTGAAATGTAGATTTGTTATTATTTTTTTTAACTCGCAGTGTATATTTCTTAAATTTACAGACAAATCCACCTTACTACATACCCTATGTTGAAATAGTACCAGCACCCTGGACAGATAAGATGGTCGTTACAAACACCAAAGCATTGTTTGAAGAGATTGGTTTAAAACCAATAACAATGACGAAAGAGAAAATTGGATTTGTCATGAACAGAATTCAGATTGGTATTCATACAGAAGCATTGAAACTTGTACAGGTTAGTGTAGGAGGTATATGCAAATTTATTTAAATTTTATGAACACTCCAACCAATAGTGGAGGTCTACGACCATTTTCTGTGAATAATTACATTTAAACTGAAATTTGTACAGGTTAGTGTAGGAGGTATATGCAAATTTATTTAAATTTTATGAACACTCCAACCAATAGTGGAGGTCTACGGCCATTTTCTGTGAATAATTATATTTAAACTGAAACTTGTACAGGTTAGTGTAGGAGGTATATGCAAATTTATTTAAATTTTATGAACACTCCAACCAATAGTGGAGGTCTACGGCCATTTTCTGTGAATAATTATATTTAAACTGAAACTTGTACAGGTTAGTGTAGGAGGTATATGCAAATTTATTTAAATTTTATGAACACTCCAACCAATAGTGGAGGTCTACGACCATTTTCTGTGAATAATTACATTTAAACTGAAATTTGTACAGGTTAGTGTAGGAGGTATATGCAAATTTATTTAAATTTTATGAACACTCCAACCAATAGTGGAGGTCTACGGCCATTTTCTGTGAATAATTACATTTAAACTGAAACTTGTACAGGTTAGTGTAGGAGGTATATGCAAATTTATTTAAATTTTATGAACACTCCAACCAATAGTGGAGGTCTACGGCCATTTTCTGTGAATAATTATATTTAAACTGAAACTTGTACAGGTTAGTGTAGGAGGTATATGCAAATTTATTTAAATTTTATGTACACTCCAACCAATAGTGGAGGTCTACGGCCATTTTCTGTGAATAATTATATTAAAACTGAAACTTGTACAGGTTAGTGTAGGAGGTATATGCAAACTTATTTAAATTTTATGAACACTCCAACCAATAGTGGAGGTCTACGACCATTTTCTGTGAATAATTACATTTAAACTGAAATTTGTACAGGTTAGTGTAGGAGGTATATGCAAATTTATTTAAATTTTATGAACACTCCAACCAATAGTGGAGGTCTACGACCATTTTCTGTGAATAATTACATTTAAACTGAAATTTGTGCAGGTTAGTGTAGGAGGTATATGCAAATTTATTTAAATTTTATGAACACTCCAACCAATAATGGAGGTCTACGGCCATTTTCTGTGAATAATTATATTAAAACTGAAATTTGTACAGGTTAGTGTAGGAGGTATATGGAAATTTATTTAAATTTTATGAACATTCCAACCAATAGTGGAGGTCTACGACCATTTTCTGTG
>NC_135567.1:18812805-18815305 GCF_964340395.1 Glandiceps talaboti | reverse complement strand
TTGGGATATCGACGTGTACGTTACTTGCCATAATTGGGATATTGACGTGTACGTTACTTGCCATAATTGGGATATCGACGTGTACATTACTTGCCATAATTGGGTAAAGTGTGCCAGGGTATGACACAGAAAATTAATGTATGGGTTCAAAGTGCATGCTCTCCACTGAATTGAATTGGAAGTGATACAGTGTATAGTAATCTACTACAAAGACAGTAATGTAAACTATAACATATCTACCAATGATTACTTGCACCAATGCATGCATATACTAGTGGCACAGTATTTGCACCGCAGTGCAATATCAAAAACATTGTGCATACCTGCATGCAAATGAGGACATAACCAATCTACTCGAAAGCCCATGATCACAGTGTCATTTTTTAATTGTTAATTGTTAATTGTTAATTAGTTGTTTCAGATAAACACAATGTAATAACAATATCCATGCCAAGTGAGTTCCAGTGTGGGTACTCAGGGGTATCTGCACTCCTGGTTGCAGTGTTTTCTGCTATACTTTCACTTGGTATGCCGTGAAAGTAATGTCGCAGAGAACACTCCATGCACTTCTGCAAATGCCACAATTACGCCACACTTTTACTTGTACACATCATGGGATTTGGTCATAGCTTAGGAATAATATATAAATTGTTCACAATTTCATCATGGAAAATAAGTTTTATAAATGATGCAAGCAGATTGTCATCGTAAAGTGTGTTTTTTTTACTAGTGCAAACATATACTTGATTTATATTTTGATAGTTGGTAACCTTAACTTTAATTTGAAGTGGCTGATGAATGCCATCTATAGTTGGTCATATCTTGGCCATCCTAATTTCATTATTTGTTAACTCTAAACAATGTCGATTTAATCACATCTTGGCCATACTACTTTAGTATTTGTAACTTGCAAATACGTCGATTTGGTCACATCTTGGCCATACTAATTTCATTGTTTGTTAACTCTAAAATAATGTTTATTTCATCACATCTTGACCACACTATTTTCATTATTTTCAACTCTGCCAATGTCATTTCAATATTTGGTTACATTTTGGCCACACTGTTTTAATTATATGTATCTCTCTACACTATCACAATATTTAAAAAAAGTCTATAAATAGTAATATTGATACACACAATAAATGTTGCAATGCCATCTCCATATTTGGCCTTACATGGGCCATACTACTTTAATTATTTGTATCTCTCAACACTGTCAGTTTTGATATTGGCAATCGGCTTTGCAATGTTATCCCCTGTTTGGCCTTACCTAGGCCATACTGTTTTAATTATTTGTATCTCTTTACAATGTCACATTATTTGATAGACATAATCAGTCTGTTCAATACAAAATGTACTATGTAATATATTTGATGGTTTATGACCTAAATTTAAATTTGAAGTTGCCATCACCATATTTGGGTCTCTTGTAGGCCATACTTTTTTAAATATTTGTATCTCTCACTTTTTCTATACAAAATGACCATAATAATTTGATGGTATGTAACCTAAATTTAAATTTGAAGTGGCCATCACCATATTTGGGTCTCACATAGGCCATACTGTTTTAATTATTTGTATCTATCAGTCTGTAAATGGTGGCAGCAAATAGTCGTCGTCATAAAGTTTTCTGTAACTTCTGGCAAAGAGGAACATTTGTAAACTCCATTTCCAAGTCATGAATATCCAGACACATGTCACGTAATAACCATTCGGGGATTCCACTGGAAAGACGGCTGTAAAATATCAAAAGTCACTATTTGTAAAAACCCTTGCTTTCAACCGGCACCCTGTAGCATAGTGATTAGCACACAGGATTAGCAGTCACGTAGTCCCAAACCAGAATGGATTTCTGTAGCATTTGTGTTTGTTTGTTTGTGTGTATTTGTCTGCATAACAGAAAATCGCTGGGAGGAATTCCAAGAACAACCCCCCCCCCAAAAAAAACAACAACAACAACAACAACAACAAAAAACAAAACAAACAAAACAAAACAAAAAACAAACAAACAAACCTTGCTTTCATTATAAAAGGGGAATGTCACATGATGCCAGAATTCTAAACTGGTACAGTATTACGGTTTAAAAACTTCATTACTAATACCAGTCTAGTCAAGACGGTTACAAAAGGTGTTAAATTATGGTGCTCGCCTGTGGTGATTGAAGCCCAAAGGGTACATGTCAGTAGTAATCCATCACAAACTGACAGGTTTTTAACCTTTCTAACATTTCTAGGACTGCACTGATATGCAAATGTCCAAATAAAATTTGACTCCGTGAATAGAAATTTTGATTACTAAGTATGAACCAAGAGTCCATTCTCTCTAAAATAATAATGTTATTACAACTGCCGACATCAGATTGTGGACAAACAGAACCTGTTACAAACAGGGAAAGTAAACAACTGAATTAGATTAATAACACTTGGCACAACATGTTGGAACAGTAGAGCCGTGTATTACACACCATAGTTTGATAAGAACAGTTTTATGGCCTCT
>NC_135567.1:18797805-18807805 GCF_964340395.1 Glandiceps talaboti | reverse complement strand
AGTCTCTGTATTATTGGTTTCTTCTTATCATATGTACAACTATTACAGATTGGATGAACATTTGTATATTGTCTTTTTAAGTTGATGTTGGTTTCCGCATCCAGTATTTCTCGCGAGATTTCACAATTTTCTCGATTTTATTATTATATGAACAAGTTTAGAGTCGGCAGAGAAAAACAAGGTGGGGTCGGATTACCAGGAACACACAACTTTTTTAGGCCTAAGGAGCTAGACTAGCATGGTGTAATACAACTAATATAACAGGTTTAAAACATTTCTAAGTAGAGTAAATCTTTACAGTAGGGAACTTAAAATCTAAACTGAGCATGCTCAGACACAAAGGACTATGGGATTATCTGTGGTTATCGTAATACCTAATCTGGAGCTACAGATGAAATAAACTTCCCACAATGGTCAGGGTGACTATGAATTGATTATTTGTGGTTACAAACAATTCAACAATAGTCTTTATAGTACTAATTGATCAGTATGTATTATCATATTTCCCATGATGCAACATTCAACATGGCATGTTTGAAAGTTCCCTATTCCAGGAGTAGAGGATTGTATACTCACCCTTATCATATCTTCGTATTTCACAAAAAACACATTTTTTTCATTTCTCTTCTCCCACCATGGGATAACGTGATTTCCCCATTCCCCATAAACTGTTTCTGCAATATAAAATCTATTATGTGAAGGACTCCTAGAGGAACACATGAGGTATAAAATAGTTATTCTAAAACAACTCCATCTGTCTTAACAGAAAATCTTACAAAACATTGCTACATTTTATCGCCTGACACATCACAAAAGTCTTCCAAAAATTGCTACATTTTATTGTCTGGCTCTACACAAACCTTACACTCATTGCTTAATTTTGTTGTCTAGTTCAACACAAACCTAACAAATGACATTGCTACATTTATCGTCTGGCAAATCATCAATAGAAGTAACAATGCTACATCTCATCTTAAATTTCTGATGGTCAGTATCTGTCTTCCCTTGCTATTTTAATGTCCCTTTACGGCCACCGTATACGGCCAGGTGTCTTCCCTTGCTATTTTAATGTCCCTTTACAGCCACCGTATATGGCCAGGTGTCGTCCCTTGCTATTTTAATGTCCCTTTACGGCCACCGTATACGGCCAGATGGTTAGTGTCTGTCTTCCCTTGCTATTTTAATGTCCCTTTACGACCACCGTATAAGCCAGGTGGTTATGTGAGAGTGGCTACCTTTTCCTTGTATATAGTTGTTCAAATACTCTTCCCAGGTGTACGTACAGTAGAATGGAATCTGTAGGTAATGATGATAAAGAGAAACAGCCACATCTTTAGGATTTCGAGCCACGTAGATTACCTGGTAAAATATAGAGATATAAATATTACCCATATAGGTTTTCTAAGATAGACGCAAACTAACACTATATTGAACGGACGTTGGTTTAATTATAGTTTCAGTAGGGAGGTGTCTCTGAAAACTAGTTTATTTAGAGTTCCATGAACATGCAGTGCTGTTTTGGGACGTCCAATGTTTACATTATGTTGATATATATATATATATATATATATATATATATATATATATATATATATATATATATATATATATATATATATCCGTGTGTGTGTGTGTGTGTGTGTGTGTGTGTGTGTGTGTGTGTGTCATTAATATGTGCCAGTAATTGCTTGCACCATTACTTGTTGTTGGTTTTTGCACTGCTGTTCTAGACCAAATTTGTTCTTGCATACGATACCACATGAACACAAATGTATATACTGTTACGAAATACTTGGGCATTTTAGCGCCCTCAGTGGTCACTTGTGGCCAGTCCTATACTATTAGTAGCTGGCTGAGAAATGTAAAAGATCCCTGATTCTCAGGTACGGTTATCCGACTATTTGGGTATATGTCAGTCAGTTGCTAGGAGGTGGAGACTTGGTCACGTGAGGTTGGTAACCATGGGCAACCACCCCTCCCGTCCGGGGACTCTGGATGAAGACGGCGTGCAGTGAACAGTGTATTTCTTATGCTGGTGAACTAATCTCTTGCTTACCTCTATTTTCCTTCTATTTCGGTTAAAACCTATTTCTTTCATTGGGGAAGTATTTCCTCGTACACCTCTGTGAGGTAGATTGTTGGTTTATCGAGTTGTTCCAGGGTTTTTCTGGTTTCTTTGTTCCGTACGATTGGTGTGGCAATCAGTGCATTCGTGCAGACCCAGTTTTACGGTGCGAGTTCTGCCCTCGCACACAGTCTAAACGAACGGCCCGTAACGAGGCATTCACGGTTATCGGAGGCCAGTTTGCGCTACCGTTTACACTGGTTTTCGTGGGCCTTGTGGTGTAGTATTTTATAGAGTTTACAACTTCAGGGTTTTTGGAGTATTTTTCCAGATATTCGTTACAATGGTGGCAAGCGGCGTGATGTAAAATTGGGTCGCCTTGTGCCCTGTTCTGAAAAGTGCGAGTTTTGCAACATTCAAAGTTTTGCAACATTGTTCATAACTTTGTGCTATTGATCAATTGTTCTATTGTTGTTCTATATATAGTCTTGTTACTAGGCAGACATTGAGTGCAGGTGTTGTCTGACATGGAAAAATTTGGTGATAGTGAAGTGTCTTTTCCGCACGCCGATACGGATGTTGGTAAGACTGAATTATCACTTCCAAACAAGGGTCCTGGACATGATCAGCGTTATGCTGTCGCTATGCCTCCTCTGATGTCTCCTGATGGTATTGTTGAGCGAGGTGTTGATCGTTCGGGAGAAACTATTCCATTTTCTTTGGGGGTTGGTATTGACGCTGATAATGTTTTCAGCACTAGTACAGCTAGCAGTGCAAGTGGAGTTTTGACCTCTACCGTTCGGGGTAGTGTTTCTTTTGGCGGAGAAGGTGGTGTAAGGGAAATGGATTCTACACCCGCCAATAGTTCCTTTTATGGTTCTGGTATTAGAGGTAGAACAAAGGAAATGTTCTCACTGGGTAGAGGAACAGCCTTATCCAGAGGTGACGGTTGCTCACTGACATACAGTAAGAATAAAACACCAGTATTTTCCACAAGTGATAACAGTTCTAACTTTAATTTCTCTAAGCATGGACTCTCTGATTCAAAGAATAACACTGCTAAAGTAGATAATTTCACTGGTGAATCAGATTTCGCCAATTATCGTGTTCACTTTGATATTTGCGCAAAAGTCAACCAGTGGGATTCAGAACATCGTTTTAACATGTTGTTGACTAAACTAAGAGGCCGTGCTTTGCAATTTGCTGCTCACTGTGGAAAAGATTTAAACACATATGAGGGGTTATGTGACTTACTAGGAAAGCGTTTTTCCGCTAGTGGTTTGGCAGACGACTTCCGTCTGCAAGTAAAAACTATTGTGAGAAAGAAAGATCAATCACTGCAAGATCTTGCACAAGAGATACGAGAAATGATGATAAAAGCTTATCCAAGTGCGAGTGGTGAATGTTTGGAACGCTTGTGTATAGATTGTCTGATGATGGCGGTGAAAGACGTAGCTATTCAACGTAAGATAAGTGAGGAGGGTAGAAAAAAGAATGCTACCCTGGAAAGTGTTGTGCATGAGGCACAGTGTGAGGAAAGCTTCCAAAACTTTTGTCAAAATAAAGGAAAAACTGCTACTGTTCGAGCCACTGGCCTGGGTGATAACACAGATACAACCTCTCAGCCCAAGGGCATTAATGAGATTTTACTGCAAGTGTTAGATCGCCTAGAACGGTTGGAGTCGACACAGTCAGCGAGGTCTAGATATTCAGATTCAAGTAATGGGAATCGAAAGAAACTTGTTTGCTGGAATTGTGGCCAAGAAGGACACCGAAAGAGGCAGTGTCCACAATACAGGCCAGGTCAATCTGAAGTAAAAGGGGAGTCGTTAAACTCCAACGGGTTGGGAGGACCGGCCGGCTCCCAATCCAAATAGAAAAGTCACATGTTAAACTTGAGGGCAAGGCCGGAATAGATCGCGCTAGTGAGAAACTGACAAATTCTTCATTTTCAAAGTCTAGTATCAAGGTATCTACCAAGAATAAATGTAAAAAGAATGGTAGACACCGACCACCTAAAATACATATTGATACATCTCCTCTTCCTCTTTCTAATGAAAGTAGTATTGTGAACTCTGAGAACTCTTCTCAGAATGTTAATGCTGACTTCTCTCTTCCTTCTAAATCTATCTCTGAGTTAAAGGGTCAATGTCCTATTGTCGCAAGGGGTCATTCAAAGGTAGGCAGGGATCCCCAGTCTATCAGCATGTTGTTAATTGATGTATCTGTACAGGGAGTATCCCAAAAATGTCTCATCGATACAGGTTCAACACACAGTATCATATCTAAAGATATGTTTGAACTTATACCAAAGAATGAGCGTCCCCAGTTAGTAGATTCTGGTACATCTTTAATCCAGGTGGACGGCTCGAAGGTGCCCCTTTTTGGTGAAGCATTAATGATGATTAAGATAGGGGATAAGCAAAGTATTGAACCAATTTTAATAGCTGAATCTTTGAATGGCTCTGCAGGCATCTTGGGTATGAACCTGTTAAGGGATTTTGATTGTTGTTTAGATCTTCAAAGGGGTACTGTTACTGTTGGTAATAAGGAATTAGAAACAATACATGTAGACCCAAAACCTTTCTGTTGTCGGTTACAAGCAAACTGGGCACAATCTATTCCGGCAGGACATGAAGCAATCATCATGTCTCGAATGGGTAGAATTCCTCGAGTTGGCGAAATTGGTTACAACTTGTATGGTGGTCGTCAGTTTTCAGATAGGGAAATATCTGGTAATGTGTTAAACGACAAAATCCAATCTAATCTTTCTGAAATAACAGCACTAGTGACACCAGTGCAGTTGAACGAAACTGGTCTAATGGGTGCAGGATCTCTCAGTCAAGTGGGAAGTAAATTGCATGCTGTTAGGGTGATAAATCTCAGTAGCCAGGACATAGAGGTTAAAAGGGGACAGTGTATGGGTCTGCTGAGAATGGACAGAACTGTCAATCTAGACATTGAGTCTCCTTTAATTTCAAATGAACCAGGTCACATGTCAACAGCTCCAAATAGAGTCAATAAAGTGACTGTTGGGGGGAGGGGTGATATGCCAACTCATATGAAAGACCTATATGACCGTAGTGTTTTGCACTTAACATCAGACAAGCAAAAACAGCTAGTGTTTGATTTGCTGGTAAGGAATGCAGATGTTTTCAGTAGAAATTCAACAGATTTAGGCAAAACAGATGTGGTAAAACACCATATTCCTACTACAACTGAAAAACCTATAAAACTGCTTCCTTATCGTGCTCCATACTGGAAGAAGGCTGAAATTGACAGACAAATTCAAACATTTGTTGACGAAGGAATGTTAGTGGAGAGTGATTCTCCATGGAGCAGCCCTTGTCTACTTGTGGGCAAGAAAGACTCCTCTTTCCGTCTTGTGTGTGATTTTCGTCGTCTTAATGCAGTAACACTAGTTAATGCATACCCTCTGCCCCGTATACAGGACAACCTAGAGAGTCTGGGTGGAGCAAAATATTTTAGTTGTCTTGATCTTTGCAGTGGTTTTTATCAGGTCGGTCTAGATGAGGAAAGTAGAAAAAAATCAGCTATTGTAACCCCATCTGGTAGATTGTTGGAATGGACAGTTATGCCCATGGGATTATCAGGGGCACCAGGCACTTTTCAAAAGTTAATGGAGAAAGTTTTCTATGGGTTGCAATGGGAGATCTGTCTGTTATATCTGGATGATCTGATTATTTTTGCTGATACCTTTGAGGAGGAACTGAAGCGATTGCAAATGGTCTTTGATAAACTGAGGGGGGCTGGGTTGAAATTGAAAGCAAAGAAATGTGTGCTTTTTGCTGAGCAAGTGGAATTTCTGGGTCACAAAGTTTCAAAAGATGGCGTTTCCACTGATCCTAAGAAAATTGAATCAATCCAGAATTGGCCGGTACCAACTAGTGTATCTGAAGTACGTAGTTTCTTTGGCTTAGCCTCATACTACAGGCGATTCATTAAAGACTTTGCTACTATAGCAAAGCCCCTGAATGAACTAACCAAAAAGAATGCTCATTTTGTATGGACATCAGCATGTCAGGCTGCTTTCAGTCAGCTTAAGACATCATTGACATCTTCGCCAGTATTGGCTTTTCCATCTTCGCAAGGGGATTTCCTTCTTGATACAGATGCCAGCAAAGTGGGTATTGGAGCTGTGTTGAGTCAGATACAAGAGGGGGTGGAGAGACCTATCTGTTTTGCTAGTAAAGTCATGAGTAAAGCAGAGAGAAATTACTGTGTGACACGCCAAGAGCTATTAGCTATAGTAGAGTATGTTAAATATTTCAGGCATTACTTGCTTGGTAGAGAGTTTACCATTCGGACAGATCATGCCTCTTTGGTTTGGCTGCTGAAATTTAAGAACCCAGAGGGACAGTTGGCCCGCTGGTTAGAGATCCTGGGCCAGTATAAGTTTAAAGTTGAACACAGGCCTGGTAAAAAGCATCTGAATGCAGATGCCTTGAGTCGTATTCCTGTGGAGTACTGTAAGCAGTGTGGTAGGGATCACCACAAGGAAAGTCATACAAATACAATGGTAAATAATATGCCAGAAATTGAGTCAAACAGGTCGGAAAGTCAGGATTTAGTTTCTAAAGGTGTTCCTGTCAGTCGTAAGGCTTCAAGGGTGGGGGTAATTCCCAGCGAATCTAACAATGGGTGGCCTAGGGTGGAGGGACGCCTTCATCCAAATAGGTGTAATGCGCATAAAGTGTCCACCAAGCGCCCGATTGCTGAATCCAAGCAACGGGAAGCTGAATTTAGCTTAGATAGTAAACAGGTCATTGACCATGAGACTCTTTGGTCAGTGGAGGAGTTGAGGAAACAACAATTGGAGGATCCAAATATTGGTCTAATAATGAGACATGTGGAGAGTGGTGAACCTCGACCAATTTGGGAGGATATTTCTCACAAGTCACCAGCTTTGAAGACATATTGGTCCCAATATTCCCAACTCAGGGTACATAATGGCATACTATACAAGCTATGGGAAGCAGCTGATGGAAAGTTAGTGAGGTGGCAAATCATTTTGCCAAAAACCTTTGTGAAGCTAGTATTGGGCACTTTTCATGATAGTAAATTTGGAGGTCATGCCGGTATTGGGCGAACACTGGCAAAAACAAGGCTTAAGTACTATTGGTATGGGATGTCTGTTGACGTGCGAAGTCACATTCGATTGTGCAATGTGTGTGCTAAAAATAAGTCAGTTATTGGAAAGAAGAGAGCTCCTCTAAAAACTTATGTTGTTGGTGCAGCTCTTGAACGCATAGCCATCGATGTGGTGGGACCCTTTCCGGAGAGTAGTAAAGGCAATAAAAAGATACTAGTTGTTGGTGATTACTTCACCAAGTGGATGGAGGCCTATCCAATTCCTAATGAGGAGGCTACCACAATTGCAAAAGTGCTGTTGGATAATTTCCTCAGTCGTTTTGGCATGCCCCTGGAATGCCATAGTGACCAGGGCAGAAATTTTATTTCAAATATTTTCAGGGAGGTGTGTGATTTGCTGGGGGTGAATAAAACCTACACTACCCCTCGGCACCCGCAAAGTGACGGACAGGTCGAAAGGTTTAATCACACCCTGGTCCGTTATATAAGAGCTTATATGGATCCCCTGAAACATCAATCCGACTGGGATGAGAACATCAGTTTGGCCACTTTTGCATATCGTAGCAGTGTGCATCCATCTACTGGGGAAACACCTAATATGATGATGTTTGGGAGGGAGTTGCACTACCCCTTAGACATGGCAGTAACACCAGTAGAACCTCCAAAGGGGGCTACCAACTCTGACTATGTAGCTGACTTAAGGGAAAAGTTAGAACATGCACACGAACATGCGAGAACACAGTTGAATGCCACAGCTAGGCGACAGAAACGTTTGTATGATCGTTTTGCAACTAGGAATACTTTTCAAGTTGGGGACTTTGTTTGGTTGAAAGATGAGCGCAGGAAAAAGGGTTATGCACCAAAACTACAGTTGGCTTTTGAAGGGCCATATCTGGTTACAAGCAAACTGTCCGACCTGGTGTACCGGATACAGCTCAGCCCTAGAAGTAAACCAAAGCTAGTTCACCATGAAAAGCTAAAGCAATATCAGGGGGAAGTTCTGATTCCCTGGTTGGACAAAGTTAAAGTTGTACCACAGGATGAACGCATCCAGGTCGGTAAACCCACTGACCCAGCTCTATTAACATCAAATGAAGGTGAGAAAAATAAGGTCACTGAACTCATCAAAGACACTGTAAAATATGACAGTGACAAATATATGGTGAAAGGTCAGTCAACTGAGGTCAACCTTGGGTTAGACAGTCTTTTGGACACTGGTAAAGTAGAGAAAGATGACTTGGATTGTGGCCAGAATGAAGTCAGTGATCTGGATACGATGGAAAGTGCTACTAGTACACCATGTGATCTGGCGGTGGATTGTGAAATGACCAATGGTGACAAAAGTCCGGTTGTTGACGAATCTGCACTTAGTGTTCCTACGGCACTGCCTAAGAATGCAAATAGTCAGCAAATGGATGACAAGGTCAGGCACAGGAGGTATCCAAGGAGAGAGAGAAAACGTGTAGACCATTATGGTTTTGGTACAATATCAAAGGCCGTGAAACAAGCATGGAAAGAGTTAACAACATACAGCTCTGGTGGAGCTGTACAAGTGATCTAAGCCATAGAAAAGTACACCTCGTAACCAGGGAGATTGTAAGTCTCTCCCTTCAGGGTTTGACGTCCCTGCGAAGGTTAGTCACAGTGAGTGTTACTTGATGAACAGTTACACTTGGTGGACGGTGTAGTCCATGGTAGTCACATGTTTCCAGGTAGACTGGTGAAACAGTGATGTTCAGTCACGGATATGATCCTAGTATAGGATCAGAGTGATTGGTGGATGAGTAATCATCGGTTATTATTTTTCTTCCCGACAATCGACAATTACCGACTGAAAAAAAAATGCAGCTCACTATTGTACTTGCTTCATTAAGTTGACTACATCAGAACAAAGTACAGCAAAGTAAATGAAAAGTTTCTACTCTCTTATCTCTATATCTGTCTCTATTGGCCTGTTAGAATTGCTGGAGTATGCAATTGGCCTGGAGGTATCTAACTAGTCAGGTAGTATAATAACGCCATGGGTATGGCCTGGCACGACTTTATACAAGTTAGACTTCGATATAATGGGAGAAATTGTGGGTGGTGTACACTGTTTGCATGAGCCCTTGCCATATGCCAGATAACATTTGCCTTGCAGTTTACTCCCTCTATTGTCTTTGAGTAGTTATGGGTGGTATGTAATTGCAGCGTGATAGACTTGTTTATATACTCGCACCTATAATAACTCTACCTTACACTTTTCCCTTTACCTCTTATGGAAGTACCTTGCTGTATGGATTTCTCGTGCAATAGGTAGATTTTGCTCAGTGTCAGTCAAGTTTATATGCAGTCCTTAATAAAATGAGGTACCCCATTGCTGCGGGTTGGACTTGCCAGCTGAAGCGTAATGTGGATACTGTTTTGCATTGGGACAGGTGATAGGACATCTAAGTGCTGAACAATCTAGTTATAGAGGGTCCGAATCTCCACTGCCACCACCTTTTATCGGTGAATTTAAACATCTGATTACTGAGAAGTTGTTTGTTGACAACGACTGCACGACACGCTTTACTCTGAAAGTTGTATGTGGTATCCACAGTTAAGTTTTTGTATCGGTTTTTACACGACAGATTCTTACATTTATTTTGACCAGAACAGGAGGGCTTGTTACCCTTAGCACTAGTAATCTTGAGATTGGATCACTTAGTACAGTTTAAGATTAATATTTTTGTCAACCTTTTGTGCATGAGGACATGCACAGGTCTGGTCGGGGGGAGTTGTTACGAAATACTTGGGCATTTTAGCGCCCTCAGTGGTCACTTGTGGCCAGTCCTATACTAT
>NC_135567.1:18735305-18792805 GCF_964340395.1 Glandiceps talaboti | reverse complement strand
ATTTACCGATTGAGGTGGAGTACAGGATTAATAATTAAACACTGTTTTTTTAACACCTGATATGAACTTTTCAATTGAATGGGACAAGTATGCTGTAAAACGCTTTACTTCCCCGTTAACGGTTGAAATTATAAACGTCACTCAAGAATTCCTACTACTAGATTGCAAAGCTGGTAAAAAACCCCAAAAAACTACACCTATCATTTTGTTCTCGCTTAGAAAACAAACCCCGGAAACAAGCCAATCACGCACTAGCACTCATTCATCATGTCTCCTTCACTATCAAGTTTTATTTATTGCCTGATTATGTATTAATTTACCATTCATCATGGGAACGCTACATTTTTTTGGATCATATGATTGTGTCCAGTGCACAGCTCATACAAAAAGAGCGGGTACTTTAATCTATAAGGTCAGCAAGGACATGGCGCGATATGATGCCACGTGCGTCAGTTCTGTCTATCAATTCTTCCTGTATTATTTTGAGCCCATTCATTGCCCACAACGAATAGCCCAGGCTAATTAATACACATATGTAAATAAGATGAATGTGTAATTTTCTACAAAAACTATACATAATTACTACATTCATAGATGTAGAATAACTGTAACACAATGTACCTTTTTACGACACCCAATTACTTTTTACGACACCTAATTACTTTTTACGACACCTAATTACTCTATTACGGCAACAAGAAAAGATACGAGACTCGCTTGCGAGAGTAGCGTCATTGAGCGTTCCATGTTCGAAGTATCTATTGCTATCAATATAACAACTGTATATGTATATAATTCCAGTGGTCTTATAGGTCACAGCTGGGCAATGCTGTTTGCAAGTGCTGGTTACAATGTCTTCCTTTACGACATTGATGCGTCACGTGTTGCCATAGCAATGGATACTATCCAATCATCGCTTCAAGATTTAGAAAAGAAAGGATTGCTGAAGGGTAGTCTGTCAGCTGATCAACAGTATGAGTTGATCCAAGGAGTTGATGATTTAGCTTTGGCCGTCAAGGGAGCTAAACATGTACAGGTAAGGATATAGTTTTGGACAAAACAGCTATGCATGTAGATACACACACCGACACACACACACACACACACACACACACACACACACACACACACACACACACAAACCATAGGGGAGTGTAATATTTTATAGATTGTTGTTTTCCTGGTCTACAGACTAAATATATTAAACAACCAAGCTTTTGACTATATATTCCTACCTGTAAGGAGAAAAGAGTATATTTCTACGAGTATTGAGATTGATACATTTGTAGCAGCAGGATTCGTTATCATGCACTTGGTGCCTGGCTATGAGAGCATGCTCACTAGTAGACGTCTATTACCATAGTAACCCGAGGGTACATAACGATACAGGGGGTAATATGGCGTCTACTGGTGTCGCCATAACAAAGTGTACAATATTCTTTCTACACATTTGACATGATGATGTATATATTTATTTTTAGGAATGCGTTCCTGAAGATTTAGAGTTGAAAAAGAAAGTGTTTTGTCAGATGGATGAACTTGCCGAAGACTATACTGTGTTATCATCATCTACCTCAGGGTTAATACCATCTCTGTTTACAGAAAACTTAAAACATCGTCAAAACTGTGTAGTGTCACATCCGGTAAGCCATTTCACAATATACGTCACAATGGCCATTCATGCCAGCCGGGGGGGGGGGGGGGGGGCTGATACCTCAGTTTTCTGCCCCTTCAACACAAATAAAGTGTTGACTCATGATTTCTTAAGGCGTTTATGTTTGACCCACCTATATCTGCATGTATGATTTTATCCCCATACTCAGGACAAAGCTTCCGATTTTAAATATTGTTTATTTTGGCTACGGCTGGTCAGTTGTGTCCCGGCGTAATGTTTCCGAGACCCAGTACTGGGCCATCATTTATATGAACAGTAATAATTTGAAGAGTTTATGTTAGCTTTGTATTTTGAAACTTCCAGGATACTCGTGCACCATTCTCCTGTCGAAAATGCCCCGTTATTAGGTTTTACTCTGATCTATATCATAACAGTTTAAGAAAATGTACTTAAAGAAATTTACGTCAGTAGACAGTTTCAAAAATCGAAGTTGTATGTAATCAGAAACTGTGAACATAATTAAGATTTCTCTCTCTCTCTCTCTCTCTCTCTCTCTCTCTCTCTCTCTCTCTCTCTCTCTCTCTCTCTCTCTCTCTCTCTCTCTCTCTCTCATTATATATTTGTAGACCAATCCACCTTACTATTTACCCTATGTTGAAATAGTACCAGCACCCTGGACAAATAAGGTGGTCGTTACAAACACCAAAGCATTGCTTGAGGAGATTGGTTTAAAACCAATAGCAATGACTAAAGAGAAAATTGGATTTGTCTTGAACAGAATTCAGACTGGTATTAATATGGAATCTCTGAGACTAGTCGAGGTTAGTATTAGTCATGGTTATCCAGACTCAACTGCGGGCTGAGCGATGACTTCTGCTGTACTGTAGAATCTGGAAAAACGTTGTACACATAACACAAGAAATAGTGATGAATATTGACTTGGTAAGAAATTGGAATATAAGGTGGCAAATGTCACTAGACTCAGAAAGTTTTACAGAAATCATGGTATAAACGTTTTGGAAACCTTTGTTGTGAACCAAACCACTCTTAGTAGTCAGAGTTTCTACCATGTGAATTTACTACATAGGTCATTTTGTGGGGCAGCCTCTGCACGCAGCCATTTTGTTTTGTAATCACTTATGTATACGTAGCATACTCCCAGGGTGTCTCGGCGGCGGAAGTCAGACAGTCCCAGTGTAGTCTGGGTAACCGATACTTGAGTTAGTATAGGAGGCATATGTAAATTTATTTAGATTTTATGCACACTCCGACCGTAGATGGCGCCCCACAATGTTAATCATTGCCTTTATTTTGATCAGATGAAAATATTCAATGTTCTGAATATGAAATACGATGATATTTTTGAATTAAAAATTGAATAATTCTAAAATCATTGATATCACATATATAATATCATTACTCCTCACTTGATTTAATTGACCAATAGGAGGGAGTGGTAACACCTGAAGAAATCGATATTTGCATGAAATGGGGACTCGGTATGAGGTATGCTGTCATTGGTCCATTTGAAACAATGCATCTAAATGCCGACGGTAGGTGGCGTATTAAAGGGCAAACGTTTCCATTGGCGCAGACGCAGAGCGTTCATTTAATAACAACTCAACCTACAAAGCGATCACTTTTGAAATGTTTCAATAATAAAATACTGTTGCATTTCACAATAAAAAATTGTAAGGATAATATCATATAAATACTTCTTGAAATGCTTTCTGGATAATCTTCCATATCCAGTGCATAAAATGCTAATGGTGGCACGTGATCTTTATTGTCCAATCAACACATTTTTCTTATTACAATACAGGTTTAAAACGGTACTACGAACTGTACTCTCCGTTATATTCAAGTATTGCTGACGACCTTGGCCCCAAACCAGCATTTGAAGGACCAGCGATTGAAAAGATGGCAGCAACCATGGAAACCAGCATGCCATTGGATACACTGGCACAGAGACGTCAGCTAAGAGATCAAAGACTCACCGCATTGTCAACTTTAAAGAAAGAATTTCAAGAAAAACTACAGTGACTTGGGCAGGATTGTTGATAATTCTATAGATATACAAGATGACTTGTATTTTGTTAATCTCTTGTATATCATTGATAAATCATTGCGTTCGATGCAGTTTCCCTAAATAAAGATTATTATTACATCAAATACAAAATATCATATACCAAAAATTAAAATAAACAAATTAAAATGTAAATAATATCAGAAGGAAAAAAGGTCAAAGATACACGACACAATCGTGTCAACTAAAAGCTGTAATGAAGAATTCTGTAAATATTACAAACGACGGAAACTTGAAATTAATGACAAAATATATACAAATTTCAAGCAAACGAATCAACTGAAAATAAGTTATATACTTCAGCAGCTCGGCCATATACTGTTTCAAATAGACTGTTGATAAATCACGTCCGTTAGCCACTATTTTCCACTTATATTGTTACGTTGTTGAGTGTCTCGCATGACTTTGGTGAAATGACTTCCTTTTTTTCTTGCTATGTCTATAGACTAACAACCTGTTCCTCCTATGACATTTTCTGACTGGAAAATATCTCCAAATATGAGTTTCGGAAGAATGAATGAATGAATGAGCATGCAAATGAATGAATGAAGGAATGAATGAACAATGAATGCATGAATGAATCAATTACTTTCTGTAGGGCAATAATATACTATTGTTAATATTATTTACTGTTATTCCAATTACAGAAAAATTGATCAATTCCTCGTAACGCGTTGTGCCTTCTGATGACGTCAGTGTTGTTGGCAAAGTTCAATTGGTTTTGTAATGGATCTGTTTGTTTTTATTCCTTATCAGTGATGAATGGTTCTGCATGCCGGTGTAGATGGTATCTCCCGTCTTTCAACATATTTGATTTGTCCAACGGGAGATACAAGCTACACCTACATGGAAGAAAATAAACGGCCATATAGCCTAAGAATATGTGTATCTACTTTCCTTGGAATAGGCCTGGTGAGCCATTTTGAGAAACGATGACACAGACAGACGCACACACAGACAGAGAAATATCACTAAAACATAACCTATACTTCCCTCACTGAGGGTAATAAAAGGTTAGGGTCTTTATTAGCTTTTCAAATAAATCTCTTGTTCTAATACAAGGTAAGAAATTGCCTATTCCCTTTAACGTAAACATCTCTTATGAATATTCATTCTTCAAACATGAATATATTATTTCTGCTGACTCCCATGATGCAATAGCCCATAGCAAAGATACTCTATAAAGGCACAAGAACAACTCTCAGACCACTCGACAGTTTTCGGAGAGAGTCTAAAACAAAGGGCATTTTTGAAGGGTAAGCGTGACAGTAGGGAGAGGGATTAAGAGCCCCATTCACACCTAATACAATAGGTGTTGCTAGTCTGTTTGTTAGTGGTCTGAGATCAACTTGACGTATCCCTGAAATCACAAGCAATTGTTGGTGATATAAAATAATGAAATAACATTTTTAGAAAATGTCTTTATTTCCTAGAGTGGTGTTCCCCTTTAAAGTGGCCATATGGATGAGGATTGGGTATTTATTTTGGAATTTTTAATTTATAAAACAATTTTATCATGGCTTCCTACTTGAAAAATCAGTGTGAAACAACATAGACCACGTCCTTGTTTGTAACTAAATCAAAACATTAATAATATGTGACAAATGTTTATTATTGTATGTACAATAACAAACATTTTACACATTAAAAAACAAAAACAAACAAAAACAAAAACATTTTTAAAAGCTTTTTGCACATTATTGAGTTACAAATACAGACTTCATCTATGTTGTTTCATATCAATTTTTCAAGTAGGAAGCCATGATAAAATTAATATATAAATTAAAAAATCAAAAATAAATACCTAATCCTCATCCATATATGGCTTTATTAGTCTTGGGATGTTGACTTTTTATTTAAATGTGTTTTCAGATGTAGTAACAGTGTAGCCTTGATTGCCATGTATATATTCAATATTGGAAAGACATCAAAACATTCGTTGTCATGGTACTCGACAACACGATACAAAAAATGAGAATTTTCAAATCCTGGCTCCTCTGTGGCACATTTTGCTGCTCTTCCAACCAACTGTTTCCAAACATGTGCTCTTGTTAATAAGATGGTATTTTGCCCATGTGCGGAAACACTGTAGAGTATATGATGAGTAGTGGTACTGAAAGGGGCGTGTTTTGCAGCTGCAACAAACTGACATATCATTTCCGGGTGCGCTGCTTCTGAGTCACATCGCCTGGCCTTATTCTGAAAGTACAAAAGTAGAAGTGTTAGGGCACTACACAAATACTTTTCAAAGTTTGCCATGGTGGCGCTCTACTTCCTGTCTGTGTGTACTTTGGGGGTATACAAGTGTTATTGTCAACTCTACTATGCTTTTTCATGGTAGGGGAAAGGCATGAGCCAACACTGGGTCACATGACTGGATCACATGACTGAATTCTAGACTAACAGAAACATAGCAAGTTAACAATTGGCCTTTCCAAAATTGACCATGCTGGCACTCTACTTCCTGTCTGTGTGTACCATGGTGGTGCTCTACTTCCTGTCTGTGTGTACCATGGTGGCGCTCTACTTCCTGTCTGTGTGTACCTTGGGGGTATACCTGGTATAGGTATAGCAGCTTTCCTTGATGTCTGAACAATACGAAAACAGTACAATGGGGTGATGATACCCTCAGTTTGAGCAATGGCGCTGTATTCATGTTCAATGTTTAATTGATAAAAAACTCTATTTTCATACATTAAAACTGATGTCAAAGAACTTACACTAAAATCGTGTTTGCAAGTAAAAAAATTGCGAAATATTAAAATTTTTTAAAAATATTTGTTATTGTATATTATTGTACATATGTACAATAATAAACTTTGTACGCACTTTTTTGCTATTTGTAATTTATTGAGTTACAAAACACGATTTGTTTGATGCTGTTTTACACATTTTTTTCAAGTAGAAGACACTAGAGTTGTCTGAAGAATTAAAAATCCAAAATAAATACCGCATTTGCAATCATTTAATAATAATAATAATAATAACAATAATAATAATAATAATAATAATAATGATAATGATAATAATGTGTGTTTTTTTTATATAACACTTTCCCACTTTGTGCTCAAAGCACTTTACAATTATTACCCCTGGCATGGATCTATATTGGCACAATGACCCTTTATATTTCTTCAACTCCCTGAGGAGCATACAATTCATTGCAGCCTTTATAAGTGCATACGATTAAAGCATTCACATTGTAGCCTCTATCCTACCAGGTCCCCAATTATACAGCTGGGTTGACTGAGGCACAGTCGTGGTTCAAATCTTGCCCAAGGACTTCAGCCACTCTGAAACAAAAGGCAGCGACTGGGCTTGAACCTGCAACCTGCAGATTCCAAGCCGGCCACTCTAACCATTCACCCCTCATGACTCCACAACTTTAATATTGAAAAGAAGACATACCTCTGCGAATGTCAGCACTTTGTAATTATGCAGCATGTCTGATGGGTAGTTGGGTCCATCATTGACAATTCTAACTTCCACATCAGTTTCAGCAGTCTGTTTTAGCCCACACATAGCAAATTGCCTCCGTGTACTTCCTTTGAATCTAAAGAAAAAACAAAGAGGTCTCTGTATTTCCCCAAACTGTGAGTGTTTGACTAAATTGTTAAAGCAAACACCACACCAGAAAATAAAAGCATTTTCGTCAACTTTATATTTTGGAGAGCCATTTCATGATTTCACAGGGATGGCCCTCACTGGACTTCTTGGGAGACAAGTGTTTATATACTTAAAGAGCTATCCAGTATAAATAAAGATTATTATTATTATAAACTGGTAAACATCTACTTACTTTATTTGGTAGAGTTCATGAGGGACTAATTCTTCATTCTGGAATAGAAATGATAATAAGTCATGCATAGCAGCAGTGATTGCATTCTCTTCTGTACAGCTACTATCCTCTTGGTATACCATCAACCACTCTGAGAATACAGGTGATACTTTTCTTAAGTATGTCTTTGGTACATCTTGAATAGCCTATTCATAAAAGACAAACATGTGAAGGTGTTCATTATAGCAAGAATAGGGATATTCCAGACTGCAAACAAGAAATTGAGAATACAGCGCCCTCGTGCATGCAAGAACTCTGTTCTTAAAAGAGCATTACAGCAGGTTTTGATTACTGATTTTATGAAAAGGTACACTGGGAAATAACATGGAAAATGATATGGAAAATAATATGGAAAATAACATGGAAAATGACATTGAAATTAATATGGAAAATAACATGGAAAATGCCAAGGAAAATAACATGGAAAATGCCAAGGGAAATAACATGGAAAATGACATGGAAATTAATATGGGAAATAATATGGAAAATGCCAAGGAAAATAACATGGAAAATGATATCGAAAATAACATGGAAAATCAGTGGTAACATTATATCTGGCTGTATTTACACTACAGTGCTCAACTACAAGTATTCACTTAGGCGTCAGAAAGAATTTTGAACAGCACTCCAAGAGGCCAAATTATGAAATCTTTTATCTTTTTTTATCAGAATTTGGTGTTTTCAGTGGCACCTTGGGTAAAACAATATTTGGAGATTTATAACATCAGATGGTGATGGAACAAAACAAAAGAATATCATAATCTAAATGGTTTACTTACCATGATTATGGCATGTAAACTATCATATGTCAAATTCTTCAGTTCGATATGGGATGTTGTCTCCATGACAACCACTGCAACCTTACAAAAGTAGGAACCTGTAGTGAGGATACAGTTACCAGAAAGACAAAAGATTTCTTGGTTTGGCCACTAGGGGTGCTGTTCACAAGGAATTTTACCACTCATTCTCTAACATGTTCCCACTTGTACTCTTCTATTAATGAATATGCCTAAAAAATGTTTGGGTCCAACTACCCCCCCCCCCCCCCCTGTTCTTCCCATCTGTAATGCTCTACCATATTTTCATACTTGCAATATAAAACAACATATGCCAAGTCCATGTTTGTAACTCAATAAATTGCACACAAAAAAAGTGACTGAAATGTTTTATTGTACATACAATAACAAACATTTCACTTTTTTGTTTTGCAATTTATTCATTGAGTTAAACTCTTTTTTCCTACTCAGTATACAATGAATTACAAGAAATTCCATACATTTTGAACAGCGCTCCAAGTGGCTAAACCATGAAATGTTTCAACTTTTGTTTTTATAATTCAAGTGCTTGTGAGTTTATTTGTTCAGCAACTTTCAATTCAACTCAAGTCAACTTCAACTGAGGTGATGGTGTATTGAAATGCATGTTGTCTAAATTGCAAACGTAAATATGAAATACTGTCTGATATAATAATATGAAGTATTTTTCAAAGAAAATTTCAAAAAAAAATTAAAATTAAACTTAAAATCAAATTTGTAAAATGTAATTAAACTTTTATTGAAGAATTACCTGCGAGTTCTTGGACTATTTCGTTCTTCACATCTTCACTTACAGTTATAGTACTAACTTCAAACTTGTTAATTTTGGGTGGTTCGAACGTCCCAGGCTCTAGTAGCCACTGCATGACAGGCTTGAAACAAAATCGTTTCAGATATTCCTGGGTGATGACATTACCAGGCAAATTGAGATTCGACATGGCATTCCGAGTAAATGTGGAAATGAGGGGAGGAAATTTATCGCAGTGCCAATGTAACATTGTCGTTTGTTCATTCGTCCACTCGAATGCATACAACTTTTTATGATATGTTAGACGAACTGGACAATTTAATGTGGAGCAAGAACTGTGGGAATCCGAACTGGAGTCAGAGGAATCCGAATCAAATCCGGTCCAGTCACGTTTTGGAGAATAGTCATCCGAAAATCCTTTAAATCTCTTACTTCCGGGTGGTAGACATGTAGACATTGAAGGAAAAGCCTCGTCGATGCCTTCGTACATGTAGTCACCATTTTCTGCGGTCGCCATATTAAATAGTCTTTGACCCCCTTCCGGTGTTCTCACAATAACAATGGAACTAGGGTTTATGGTAGAATCAATGCTACCGCCATGCAATAAACGTACATGCAATAAATGTCAAACAGCTAGCCGCTTGGTAAAGCACCTTCGAATGTACCGCCATCTTTGTTGTGCGCGGTGCATCATGGTGATTTTTTTTAGCGCCACACACGACAGTACCTACACCGTCTTTTTTTTATTGGGATTGGACTCTGAGACACACTGGGAGTTTGATCGGTTCATTCCCAAAAGAGCACAACACCCCAAATTATCTTTAAATACACAAAAAAACTATTTTTTTTAAAGAGAGAAGATTTTATTGAAATATAGAATGGCTACAAATTAAAGGCCGACGACTTGAGCAAGTCTGTTTACGTCTAGCTGCAATGGATACAGACAATTATGACGTCATCAGCCAGGGCTTATCGGAGATTAGACCACGCCCACAACAGCCAATCTGTCAGTCTAGAATGGATAGAGAGTGTCACAGAAAGATACACATCAGTCAACTGCTTAGAAAGGCAGGTGAGGGCGGAGCGACACGACGTAACTTTTCAGACTCTCGATAATACTATATAAAATCATTGACATTCATATCTGAAAATGGACAGAGTTCAGGCCAGATATACATATATTATATAAAATCATATAACAGCGTGAATGTAGTACAATATTAAAATAATCATGAACAATACCACAAGTTTTGTCCCACTTCAAGTTATGTATGCAACTAAAACTATGTTATCTTAAGCTTTCACCGACTTTGCTTTTGAAAATGATTTAGAGCGAGCATATTATACACTGGACTAAGTGTGTTCTGCAATTCTGTTTATTGATTTTCAATTTAAGAAAAAATAGTGGGGAGGGCCGGAGTACTAATTGAAATGTATAAATATGTATATCAATGTGCCCCTCTTTGCGGTATACATTTGTTTGGAGTTGGTCTTATATGGGTGGGGGGGGGGGGTGTAACTGTGATAAATGTACAGGGCCGTAACATTTGACCTTACCGTCGAGAACGGTAAATGATCCATCGCTAAGAGAGCGGATTAAATCATGGCGGTAGAAGGTTAGATTCCTATGGAAATATTATTAACAATATAGCGATTCTTATGCCATCGAGGGCAAGGTTTCATGTAAAGCCCCCCCCCCCCCTTCCGCCGATAGACTTTAAGATACGTCGTGTCGTTCCGCTCTCCCCGACTGGTTGACCGATGTATGAGGGCGCCCCGTCACGGCGCACCTTACAGACTAACCCATAGGGTACTTGCACCAGTTAAACAATTGACACGTGACACCCCTTTCTTATCACAATGACCAGTTTAATTATATACTTTATAAAATATTACCTAAACGTTTACCTGACTATAGTGAAAGATAAACAATGATAAGGCCACTCGAAATTGTTCCTATGTTTCTCTGTATTATCTTTCTGTCATGAAGATTATTAAATATGCTGTGACACACAAACATACAGACACACACAGAGACACATACATACACACACACACAAACATGTAGATCCAGACACACACACACACACACATACATACATACATACATACATACATACATACATACATACATACATACACAGACGGACACACACACACATTATAACAAACAAAATCAACGCTACAATTATTGCAGCTATAGTCCAGACATTTTTAAAAATATCACCACAACGTCATTGACTTAACTTGCTCATTTTTTATTATTACCTGACAAAATAAATTATATTGAGAAACAAAGCAAACATTACAGTTGGCCCTGCAAATAGATAACACTACACCTATCAGCATAGTCGGCATTTTTTACCGACATACCTACACATTCCAATATGGCTGCTATGCGTTCCTCCCGTGCCAGCAAAGTTGACGAAAAATTACTATCCTGTTCAATCTGTTCCGAACAGTATGAGAATCCTAAAATTCTGTCCTGTCTTCATACATTCTGTGAGCGCTGTTTAACTCGTCTACAGACGGACAAGGGACGTAGACTTGAATGCCCGGTATGCTACACTCAGCACGAAGTGCCGGAAGGTGGGGTGTCACACCTGAAGACTAACTTCTTCATAATAGCGTTATTAGAGGGACGGGTATCTAGTTTCTTCTACCAGAGTATATGTGATAGATGTTCCAAGAGTTCGGCCTCACACAGGTGTGTTGATTGTTGCTTGAGTTTCTGTTCTCCGTGTGTAAAACCACACAAAAAAGTATCAGAGACTCGTAGTCACCAAGTTATGACATTGGACGACTACAGGAAGGCGAAGTCCACTAACCCGTTACTCGAGTACAAAGTATACTGTGGTGTCCATGATAGAAACGTTGCTGGGACCTACTGTGACACGTGTCAGGTGCTAATTTGCATAGAGTGCGTCATTTTAGAACATCATGGCCACGCTTTCAAAGACCTGAAAGACGCCATGGATGAATACACGAAGAAACTGAACAAGGAGTTGCCTAGGTTACGCAAGAAAGAGGAGACAACTAGAATATCGAAGTCGGTTGCTGAAGAAAGGAAGGAACAACTGCAAGCAGAATGTCGAGATGAGGAGAAGAAAGTAAGAAAGAAAGCCAAAGATATAATCTCTAAGGTAAAGAAAGATGAGAAGAGATTGTTAGATGAGTTGAAACGTGGGTATGATGAGAGGTTGAAAGATTCAACATCTGAGACCAGTGAGATGGAGCTTATATCTAAGACTATCTCTGGCACATGTAACTACATAGAAACCGTAATGGGACATGGTAACGCTGCTCAGCTGTTGTCAACCAAACAAGAAACACTAAAGCGTATTGGAGAGCTTGTTGCTATGGATACCAATGAACCAAGCCCAGGGATGATGCAATTCCATGCAAATGAGTATACGGGTTTAGGGTCATGGAGTTCAGATGTCTGCGTATCTAAGTGTATCGTTGAAAATCTACCTAAATATCTTCGACAAGGCGATTCCTTTTCCTTAGTTATCAAAACAAGAGATGGTTGTGGAAAACAAACAACTTCATCAAAGGAAATTTCCGTGAATCTAACAAAGCCAGATGGATCATCATTAAATTTGGTAGTGACAGACAGGGAAGATGGAAACCATCATGTAGAGATTTCTTGCCAAGATGAAGGTCAACATCAGGTTACCATGGCAATAGAAAACCAACCAATACCTGGTTCACCCTGGGTAATTTCAGTCATCAAGGGAGTTGAGAAACGTATAGGTAGGAAGGGAGAAAGTGATGGTCAGTTTACCCTTCCTACTGGTCTCACGATAAACAAAAATGGCGACTTCATCACTGCTGACTGGGGAAACAAGAAAGTACAAGTAACTGACAAAGATGGCAATCACAAGTCTAGCATCACCTTTCCTCATCTCAAGTATCCATTCAGACCAGTTGATGTGGCAGTGTCTAGTGATGGAGATTACTTCATGGCTGATGATGGCAACCGTCAAGTTGTTGTTAGTGACAGTGATGGCAATCTCATCCGCACATTTGGTAAAGAGGAACTCAAGAACCCCTGTGCTATTAGTGTAAGTCCTGTTGATGACACAGTATATGTAACGGACTGGAGAAAAGAGAAAGATAGGGAGGAAGATGAAACAGAAGATCCCCTCATCAAGAAATACACAAAGGAAGGAAACTTTATCACATCATTTGGAAGATGTGGTACTGGTGATGGAGAGATAACCAGACCTGGGCACATCGCCATTAACAAGCAGGGAAATGCCTTCGTATCTGATGTGACAAGTGGTCGCATTCTTGTCTTTGGTGTCAACTGTGAGTACTTGTATTCTTTCGCGGACAAGAGTACTACTGGTGACACTCTACAATGGCCATTAGGGATAGCCATTGATTCTTCAGATAATGTGTATATTGGTGAACATGAAAGTAGCCAGATTCAGAAGTTTAATGGCAAGGGTTGTTATATTTGTCGTGTGGATCGTGATAATGATGGTCTCTGCTGGCCTCAAGGATTAGCACTTACAAAGAATGGTAGCATTGCAGCTGTTGATCTTGGAAACCACTGCATTAAAGTGTTTGCACAGTGACAGTATCACAAGAACAGATTAGAGATGACATGATATGCTGAAAAGAATATGCAAGTTGCTATTTGTGAAACTTTACAGTACATTAGTGGTCAAGTGGTTACCCCTTGAATTAGCATTAAAGACCAAAGGAGTAAAACTGTTGGTGCCAATATAAGGTTAGCACTGCTGTCTAATAGGGCTAGCACTGCTGACCAATATAAGGTTATCACTACTGTCTGCTAGGGCTAGCATGGCTGACCAATATAGGGTTAGTACTGCTGTCTGCTAGGGCTAGTACTGCTGACCAATTGAGATAGCACTGCTGAGCACTGTTGACCAGCATTGCTGATGAGTAGATCTAGCACTGCTGACCAATAGGGCTAGAACTGTTGACCAGTAAGACTAGCATTGCTGACCAATAGGGCTAGCACTGATGAGCACTGTTGACTAGCATTGCTGACGAATAAAGGTTAGCACTGTTGACCAGTATAGGTCTAGCACTGCTGACCAGTATGGCTAGCACTGTTGACCAATAAGACTAGCACTACTGACCAATAGGGCTAGCACATTGTCGCAAACCACGGTCTGTTTTACGGCAACATTCTTAACGAGCCTCCCACTGTATTTCGAAGTGTAGTGGTAGAAATAATAACTTTGGTGTGCGAGAATGGGCTAGCACTGCTGATCAGATTGGCTAGAACTACTAACATACAGGGTTGACATTTTTGTCATGGTCTATGGTCAGTATATATTGAATATGAATATTTACTGTTCATCTAACACATATGCATGTTTGCGGACTGTCATGTGGTAACGCTGGATTTGAACAGTTAAACAAGATTCAATTTGAAATTATGAAATAACCCTGCAATCCAGAACCCAAAGTTTGTGAAAATTTGATTTCTTGGAGTGGTGTTTGTCTTTTAAGAGGTACAAACTGAGTATACATGTTTAGGCGTAGTTCTTTATTCAATTCATTTGTTTACTTTCCCTATTTGTAACAGTTCCGTTCACTCATGGTTTGATGTCAACAGTTCAGGTGTGAACACAAATCATTTTGAGAACTGGTGGTCCCCGGACCAGTGCCTTAAAGAATCCAGTGGTCCTGCTGAAAGAATTAGTGGTTCCAGGTCCCACTAATGTGAAACATTAAATCTTGCCTATGAATCTGTATATTCAGACGACTTTTTAATATAGTTATTAACAGTAAGGTACTGGTCCGATGGACCAGACAAGGTAAAATTTCTGTGGTCCGCCCCAAAAAAATCGCTAGTCCCGGACTAGCGGATTTGTTCACCCCTGTAGTTGTGTTTCAGTTCTGTACAATTAAAATCACAATAAATTTGTCAGAACTGTATTTTTCTGGTATTTGTGTCAATTAACATCTTTTGGAGTAAACTTTTCTTGTCAGCTGACTTCAAGTTCAGATTGTTTATTTTGGAGTACATTCGTAATGTATCCTGATAGTGTTTCATTGTCAATAACACTCAGAACATCTTTTAATGATGTATCAACGTGATCTCGGCAACATCTCCGTAGCAACACTAAACAATCCACTGCTCCTTCCAGAAGTTTCTGTTTCACTGAAATGTGAAGAAAACACAGAATGTTATCTTGTAAACATAGACATTTTTGATAAAGACTTATTTTCGTTTATTTTGCCGAAAACAAAAACGCAAAAATAATTAGTGACTAAATGTCTTCTTGTACATGAACACAATGTACCAGTCTGGTAATTAGTAAAAATTAGTCTTTGAGAACTAGAGACTGTAAAATCACAAAATTTTCTAGTGGTGAAAGTACCAAAAAAGTCATTAGATTTACAGTATTTTATATATATTTTTTAATTCAAAATTGATTTTCAGGTCTTATAATAAGAATTCTTACACATACCTTCTTCAGAAGTCGAACTTCTATCAGTGACAACATCATACATCAACCTTAGTAAAGACTTCAATAGCGTATTGATGTGATGAGAAATTCTTTGAAAAGAAAAAAATGGAAATGTGTGACATTATAATAAAATAACTTTACAATAATAAGGCAATCGGTCTGGTGTTTTTTGACTTTAAGTCGTTCACACACATGCACACACACACGCATGCACCTACGCACGCACACACATACACAGACAGACAGACTGCACCATGCCTATAGCACTACTGAATTTTATTAGTTCAGTTGTGCTAAAACTATTTTGTTCGATAAAGTTGACTTATTCGTAATATCGTACACCCAGAACAGTAGTAAATCACCTGTGATAAAAAGACAATATACAACAGTTCTTCCAATCTGTAATGGCTGTACATATGATAAGAAGAAACCAATAACACAGAGACCATATGGAAAACGGTGGAAAACATAACTATCTGAATTACACACTCACATATGAAAAACAAAATATAAATAAATAAAATAAAATGTCTACCTACCCCACCTATTCTAAAATTGAGCGTAATCGGAACCACACAATTTTTTTTTGTTAGGTCTTACCTACCCTGATGTCCTCTTTAGAGATGATTGTCAATATAAAGAAAATGACACAAATATGTCAATTATTGCAAAATCTCACCTTGGCCATGTTTCCATGGTAACCATTCTCAACAATTTCAAAATATTTAATCTCGTTATCTCGTCAGGACCATCATAGACTTCCAAAAACCCAGTTATGACTTGTAGTAATTTCTGAAAATATTCAAAACAACTTTTTTTTCAGTTCGAATAGAGACTAGACTGTAAGATAAGTCATGACGTTTTGCCCTCACCGGCCTCCTCACAGGGTTGTTAGGGGCTGGCCAATGTGTGAGGGCGCCTCATCATGGCGTACCTAACAGACTAAACAGAGACCAGCAACGGAATAATAATGTTTACAGTTTCACTAATATAAATTTAATAATACAACAGGTATTTGTGGGACTCACCTTGTAATGCCTGATAACTGTTATACCCATGTTTTCAATAAATAAATACAGATATTTGCTGTATACTCTTCTCAGGACTATCTTCTGTTCAAATTCCATGTTTGTAAGGGTTATCTGAAATAACTCATCGTATCGATTAGCCTGCACAATAAATGAATTTTGGAAAAAAAATGTTAAGGGACAGTACAGCTTGTGAAAAACATCGTTTAATAAAAACTTGAATATTAGGCCAAAAAAAAGAAAGAATTGTTCTGGTCAGGACAGGTTGTCTAAAATGGTGCAACGACGTGATTTTCAAAATGTTTTATTCACAACAAACCTGTCACTAAATCTACTATTTATGGCAGTTACTGTTCTTTTTATTTAGTACTTTTAGAGTAAGTGTGTATGTGGAGCAGATGTCATTTACTTGTTCATGATTGGCTCTGCAGTTGTCTGCAATGAAGTAGCAATTAATATAGGGAGGGTTATTTTCTCTGGATTGCAGACTGCATGGACTAGACAAACACTTAAACAAAAAGATTGACATAAGGGTATTTAAGTGATGCACATGCTGACCAGAAACAAAAACTTGTTTTTTTTTTAAGTTTTTTTATTTTTTTATTTTTTATTTTTTTATTTTTTTTATTTTATTTTTTTTTGGGGGGGCTCATACAGGTTAAAATGTGTCAGTTTCATTCACTCTCATTTCTCAGTATGGAGACTATATTGATCTAAACTTAGGCACAATCATCACCATGGAGATGATGTTGATTTGAAATTAGCTATGCAGACAAGCCTGTTGCCATATAAGGAATTAATCATACATAATCATATATGCAAAATAGTGTGACTATATATGGCAATCTTGTAGACTGCAATGGTACAATGTTTACACTAGCTTGATAACACAGCGATCAAATCCACGATAGACACCACCATTATCATCCACTAACATCAAATCTATCTATCCATATTGTAAGCCAAACCTTGGTTTCCCCATTAGTAGGGATTGTGGACACACAAATT
This sequence comes from Glandiceps talaboti, assembly GCF_964340395.1. NCBI lineage: Eukaryota > Metazoa > Hemichordata > Enteropneusta > Spengelidae > Glandiceps > Glandiceps talaboti. The sequence goes on along the minus strand of NC_135567.1, from coordinate 18,775,209 downwards.
TACATATTAATTAAGCTACACCAGGTGTACATTACTACAAACCTTTCTTGATTGGTCAGTTTTTCTTGGTGATCTCTCAATAACTTTCAGTAAACCAATCAGACACGGGTAGAGTACATCTAATAGTAGAACCTCCTGACTGTAAATATGTTTCTGTAAAGCTTCATAGATAACCATAGCTGTACCATACCATTTCAGTTGTGTAGGATCCTGTGTACAGCAATAGTTATAATAATGTGTAGTGAAGTACAGTACAGTACAGTACAGTGCAGTACAGTGCAGTACAGTACAGTGCAGTGCAGTACAGTGCAGTACAGTACAGTACAGTACAGTACAGTACAGTACTGTACAGTACAGTGCAGTACAGTACAGTACAGTATAGTACAGTGCAGTGCAGTACAGTGCAGTACAGTACAGTACAGTACTGTACAGTACAGTGCAGTACAGTACAGTACAGTACTGTACAGTACAGTGCAGTACAGTACAGTACAGTACAGTATAGTACAGTACAGTGCAGTACAGTACAGTACAGTACAGTACTGTACAGTACAGTGCAGTACAGTACAGTACAGTACTGTACAGTACAGTACAGTACAGTGCAGTGCAGTACAGTACAGTACAGTATAGTACAGTACAGTACAGTACAGTACAGTACAGTACAGTACAGTACAGTGCAGTATAGTACAGTGCAGTACAGTACAGTGCAGTACAGTACAGTGCAGTACAGTACAGTGCAGTACAGTACAGTACAGTACAGTACAGTACAGTGCAGTGCAGTACAGTACAGTACAGTACAGTACAATAATGTGCAGTATAGTACAATACAGTATAGTAGAGTATTGTACAGTACTGTATTGTACTCTACTATACCCGTTCTGTACATGTACTATACTGCACTGTATTGCACTGCACTCAACAACTTGCACTGTACTGTACTGTATTGCACTGCACTGCACTGCACTGTACTGTACTGTGCCACATTGTACAACTGGCACTGTACTGTGCAGAATTGTAATACAATATATTGCACACTACACTGCTGTACTGCATTGAATTCAATTGTGCTGTGCTGTGCTGTACTGTGCTGTAGAACATTGAATTCAACTGTACTATGATGTACTGCATTGAATTCAACTGTACTGTGATGCACTGCATTGAATTCAACTGTGCTGTACTGCATTGTATGTAACTGTGCTGTTCAGTGCTACACTGTACTGTACTCTACTCTAGTAGTTTTATTCAAAGTCTTTCATTATCATTAAAGACAAAGTCACAAGACAGACAAAATAGCATGACACTATACAATCTGATTAAAATCTGATGTAGTATTAAAACATGGCTTGATTTCTCTATTTACCTCTAGTTCCTTTGTCTATTGTCATTTGTTGTTTATTTCATTATTCAGGGAGTAAACAAACACACCAAAGAAATAGAGATCAAATAAAGAAACTGAGCTATATTTACCCAATCATATTTTTAATCAGATTGAAAATTATATTGACTCATGAAATATTGACGTACCACATTAGATATGATATGATGTAGGCACTGTATACCAAGGATTTTATTGTCAACCTGTAAACAGAGAAAGAAAAAGAAAACAACATGTTATGCAATATTTTCAACCAAAAATGTTCATTAGCTCAGTAGATCAAATGACTTACAAAGGTACAGAAGGCAGTGTGATCACCACTAGAAGCCAGGGTGATCACCTCTAGAATATGCGGTGATCACTTCTAGAGGACAGTGTGATCACCTCTAGAAGACAGGGGGATCACCTCTAGAAGACAGGGGATCACCTCTAGAAGACATTGTGATCACATCTAGAAGACAGGGTGATCACCTCTAGAAGACAGGGTGATCACCTCTAGAAGACAGGGGGATCACCTCTAGAACACAGGGTGATCACCTCTAGAAGACAGGGTGATCACCTCTAGAAGACAGGGTGATCACCTCTAGAAGACAGGGGGATCACATCTAGAACACAGGGTGATCACCTCTAGAAGACAGGGGGATCACCTCTAGAAGACAGGGAATCATCTCTAGAATACAGTGTGATCACCAGCACACAACAAAGACACAGGTATAACCCACTGTCATCTACTTGTGTAATCTACCACACTGAACAACAATAGTTTTAATTTATGTCTATTACTAGTTAGTTAAAGCAGGCTTATCACAGTAATAATCTTTCCAGACTAGTAATGGTTTTTGTGGACCCACATGTAGGTTGTATGGCATCATGGCTCAACGTTGGGAGGGCCTGTAATCGCTACGGTTTTTGTAGACCCACATGTAGGTTGTATGGTGTTATGGCTCAACGTTGGGAGGGCCCTTAATTGCTACGGGTTTTGTAGACCCACATGTAGGTTGTATGGTGTTATGGCTCAACGTTGGGAGGGCCCTTAATTGCTACGGTTTTTGTAGACCCACATGTAGGTTGTATGGTGTTATGGCTCAACGTTGGGAGGGCCCTTAATTGCTACAGGTTTTGTAGACCCACATGTAGGTTGTATGGCATTATGGCTCAACCCTGGGAGGGCCTGTAATTGCTATGGGTTTTGTAGACCCACATGTAGGTTGTATGGCATTATGGCTCAACCCTGGGAGGGCCTGTAATTGCTATGGGTTTTGTAGACCCACATGTAAGTTAAACGGTGTTAAAGCTCAACCCTGGGAGGGCCTGTAATTGCTATGGGTTTTGTAGACCAACATGTAAGTTAAACGGTGTTAAAGCTCAACCCTGGGAGGGCCTATAACCCTTGTGGGTACGGAGGACCAACATGTAGGTTGTACAGTGTTACAGCTTGACCTTGGGAGGGCCTGTAATCGCTATGGGTTTTGTAGACCCACATGTAAGTTGTACGGTGTTACAGTTCAACATTGTGAGGGCCTGTAATTGCTATGGGTTTTGTAGACCCACATGTAAGTTGTACGGTGTTACAGTTCAACATTGTGAGGGCCTGTAATTGCTATGGGTTTTGTAGACCCACATGTAAGTTGTACGGTGTTACTGCTCAACATTGGGAGGGCCTGTAATCGCTATGGGTTTTGTAGACCCACATGTAAGTTGTACGGTGTTACATCTCAACATTGGGAGGGCCTGTAATCGCTATGGGTTTTGTAGACCCACATGTAAGTTGTGCGGTGTTACTGCTCAACATTGGGAGGGCCTGTAATCGCTATGGGTTTTGTAGACCCACATGTAAGTTGTACGGTGTTACTGCTCAACATTGGGAGGGCCTGTAATCGCTATGGGTTTTGTAGACCCACATGTAAGTTGTACGGTGTTACACCTCAACATTGGGAGGGCCTGTAATTGCTATGGGTTTTGTAGACCCACATGTAAGTTGTACGGTGTTACACCTCAACATTGGGAGGGCCTGTAATCGCTATGGGTTTTGTAGACCCACATGTAAGTTGTACGGTGTTACAGTTCAACATTGTGAGGGCCTGTAATTGCTATGGGTTTTGTGGACCCACATGTAAGTTAAACGGTGTTAAAGCTCAACCCTGGGAGGGCCTATAACCCTTGTGGGTACGGAGGACCAACATGTAGGTTGTACAGTGTTACAGCTTGACCTTGGGAGGGCCTGTAATCGTTATGGGTTTTGTAGACCCACATGTAAGTTGTACGGTGTTACTGCTCAACATTGGGAGTACGGAGGACCAACATGTAGGTTGTACAGTGTTACTGCTCAACATTGGGAGTACGGAGGACCAACATGTAAGTTGTACGGTGTTACTGCTCAACATTGGGAGTACGGAGGACCAACATGTAGGTTGTACGGTGTTACTGCTCAACATTGGGAGTACGGAGGACCAACATGTAGGTTGTACAGTGTTACTGCTCAACATTGTGAGGGCCTGTAATCGCTATGGGTTTTGTAGACCCACATGTAGGTTGTACGGTGTTACTGCTCAACATTGGGAGGGCCTGTAATTGCTATGGGTTTTGTAGACCCACATGTAGGTTGTACGGTGTTACTGCTCAACATTGGGAGGGCCTGTAATTGCTATGGGTTTTGTAGACCCACATGTAAGTTGTACGGTGTTACAGCTTGACCTTGGGAGTGCCTGTAACCGCTATGGGTTTTGTAGACCCACATGTAAGTTGTACAGTGTTACAGCTTGACCTTGGGAGTGCCTGTAATCTTTACTACCAAAGGTCTGTAAACCAACATACAATATAATAGTAAAGGTTTTATGACATACACCCTAAGAAGCATTAAAATACAATAAAAAACATTATTTTGCTTATTTCTGAAGTAAATAATAGTTCAAGAATTCACGCAACTGACCTTATTTGGGCAAAGTGTGAATGGGTGTAATACAACAAATTATTGCCTGAATGAGGGCAGTGTCCCTATTGAATTACGATTGAGGTGATACGGATGTGAAACTGGGTTTATGAGTATACATTACTTGTTGAATTTCTAAAAACTACATACCTGATAGTCATCTACAAAGAGTAGAGATGGTGGTAGAACTTTGTCCAAATAATCACCAAGATAGGGGTGCTGTTAGGAGAAAAACAGAAACTAACTCCTATTAAATAATCACCAAGATAGGGGCGCTATCAGGAGAAAAACAGAAAGTACCCGCTAGTAATCATTCCATAAACAATGATAGAACAGTTACTGTATTATCTATATCAATAAAAATCTCATAAATTTTTAGCCACTGAAAAAAAAATATTCAGGACAAATTTTTTGAAAGGGCTTGGCATGATCATTGTAATGACAAACTTCACTACATGGGATGTGACCTTTGACATGCCTCATTTACATACCTTGACCTTTGACATACACCATTTAAAAACATGTCTACTTCTTGGTTCCAACTTCCATGTTTCTCTTGCCAGAATGGGTCTAAGATTTGTTAAAATTTTGCCAAATATTCCTTTTTCAAAAATTCTCTTTGTGTCTTCTTGAGCTGTATGTGTTGGTCCTGACAGTAATTCTTGGATGGTGTCACAAGAACATACTTGGCAGATAGCTTTCTGTAATTCTGGTAGATAGAACATAACAACATAGTCAGTGACATAGTAACATAGTATCACAGAAACATACTTGGCAGATAGCTGTAATACTGGTGGACATAGTAACATAGTAACATAGTATCACAGAAACATACTTGGCAGATAACTCTGTAATTCTGGTGGATAGAACATAAGTAACATAAAGTAACATAGCAACATAGCATCACAGAAGCATACTTGGCAGATAACTGTCTGTAATTCTGGTGGATAGAACATACATGTAGTAACATAGCAACATAGTAACATAGTAACATAGCAACATAGTAACATACTTCAGGTAGGACGCAAGACTCCCAGAGGTAGGACATCCTACATCGAGTTGGGGCTACTGACATACTGAATATTTTTATCGGAAACAAAATGAGAGTTTGCATGACATTAGAGGTCACATCTTTTCTTTCCTACCTTGTGATTGTTGTACTGTTGTTTTGTTACTCCACTGATGCTTTTCAGCATGTGTTGCGGCAATTGTAACACAATTTGTGATTACACTGTTCATGAATTCTTTCCTCCAGTGGACATCATCATGTGACATTGATATTTTAAAAATCGCAGAGATAACAGATGTGATGATTTCCATGGCAACAGATGCTTTTTGTGGAATTCCATCAAATTTATCTTCATTATATGCTGAATTAAAAAATAAAGATAAAACAAGAATAAACATTAATCTATCAATTTTTAATTAATTGTAAATCTACAGTGACAGAGAATATTACGGAAAGACACTATTTTTGTGGCCCTAGCCAGAAATAATAATACAAATTAAATAATATTATATAATTATAATCTTTATTAACCCAAATAAATTCGGAAATTTGTTGAATAGTCACCACAAGAACAGTGCCCTAGGGCCCTAGTGTTGAAGTAGCAGGAGGAAACAGGAGTATCCGAGGATAACCTGTGTTGTTCAGCATGGTCAAACTGAGCATCACCCTTCTTACATATAGACCTGGTTAAATTTTTAATCAAATCCAACTGACACCAGGCAGGTACGAACCCAGGCTGCAGAGGTAAGAGGCGTACGAGCTAACCGCTCGGCCACTGACAACTTTACAAAATGAAAAATTCAATTCAGAATCAATTTGTAATCTAATATATTATCTATTCTTGGCTCAATTAACCCGTAAATTTTGATTTTGTAAATGTGTAGATTGGTTTAGAGCACTCAATCCTGTTGTACTGAATTTTAACGTCATTGACATTCTGTTCATAGTTTGCCTTCATTGTATATATATCAGTGTTTTAATCTTCAGTTGTCGATATTTTGTGCTTAAATTGTATTTTTGGGGTGAAGATTAAGAGAAATATTTTATGAGGGCAAGAAAGTTGTATTGAATTGAATTGAATTGAATTGAATTGAATTTATTTTGTTTTGAATAAAACAACTTTGCTATGTTTTTCTAACAGGCTGATTTCTCCAGACTGAGATTGTAAAATGCCTGACTTCCCCTGCTATTAAATATTACATTTACTGAAAGTTGGAGTGCAAACTATAACACTGACCTTCATCTTGATTCATCTTTCCTATTGGTAGATCAGCATAACTTACAAGCTTTGATAACAAATTTACATAATATTTAGATATCTTTGGTTGCGTGATGTCATCCTGTGATTGTGTGATCTCATCCTGTGATTGTGTGATGTCATCCTGTGAGTGTGTGATGTCATCCTGTGATATTGTGATGTCATCCTGTGGCTTTGTGATGTCATCCCGTGATATTGTGATGTCATCCTGTGGCTTGGTGATGTCATCCTGTGAGTGTGTGATGTCATCCTGTGAGTGTGTGATGTCATCCTGTGATTGTGTGATGTCATCTCGTGCCATTGTGATATCATCCAGAAGCCATCTTGATTGGCAGTGTTTCAGCAAGTGTCCATACCCCTCAAGTATTTGAACCTTAACATCAATATAAAATAAGACTTTTTTAAGTCAGTGTTGGGCAAAAATGAAGACTTAGGGGGTCTTTGATCGTACATGTCCTGGGGTGTTTGATTCATACATGTACAGGACACCTCAAGTCAGTACAAATAACACATTTAGGCATGACTGAAGACTGAGAGTGCGTCATACATAACTGAATGCACTGAGGAGAGTCAAGTCTTGAGGCACCTGAATTTGACCAAAGTCATGTTCATTAAGACAGTGACTGATTGATTGATTGATTTTATTTGGCAAAAAAATACAAACTAATATATGACATCACACTTCCCGAGTTTCTCAGTGCAATCAAACGGACGACACCCCAACATAATATAGTTTATAAGTTTAAAAATTTCGGAAACAAAACTAACCAATTTATCTTCACATTTCTCATGTTCAAGTTCTTCCAGAACACACTGCACAATCTCAGAGCTTCGGAACAATTCGTAGAGTTTACGACGGGTGTCCGCACTATATTTACATCGTCTTAGCTCTGTTATGATTGCAAAGCGACGATCTTGAGTAAAATCGTCCATTCTTTTCCTGTAAACAGATCTACAACTGGTAATAATACTAGGTTATCCACTCTTTACTAAGTAGAAGTAATGAAACGTGACCTGCTCATGGGCGCCGCCATCTTACAAATCAAAACATTTACGTTGATTGGACACTGAGGGCGGCAAGAGTGAATGTCCGGGGGCGCCACTCTCATGAAACTCCTCACCTGAGAGTGCAGCAAGCTGAGATTTATTGTGCACATTTACAGCTGGATTAATCACAGGGGGTCAGGATTTGTTATATGTTTACGAAACCAAAACAAACAAACAAACAAACAAACAAACAAAAACTGGACAACAGAGTAATTATATATCTAGATGTATGTTTCTATACAACAAGCTTTATATATGCTTTGCGTTATTTACTTTTAAACGACAGCGAGCTAAATCAACGAGTTGGACATAGAGGGCGCTAAAGTCGTTACGCCAGAAACCATCGCTGATGCGTACTGCCTATCAACAATGGCCAGATGTCCCATTATGCCGGTGAATGCATATTACGTTCAAACGGTCTTTTGTGTTGTTGTTATAGTAATTTAGCCCCTAATTCTAACAAATATGACTGATGTGTTTAGATTAACAACTTATTATGGTCTGAAATTGGATTAATTTCACAGTGGTAACTTTAAAATGAGATCATAATATAAAGTTATGAAGCCTAATTGTCTGATAGCGGTAATTTACAAAACGTCTCAACATATTACAACACAGATACATCAATTCTTACTAGTATCATCAAGTCCTGCCGAACACTGAAGTCAATTTGACCTCTGACCTCTGAAAACATCGATAGCAAATGAAGTCGTAATAGGAATTAAGTTTGAATTGTCATTGATGTGCTCTCTGGGTTTATCTTGCAACTTCTGTCTGTTAACCTTACCAAAAGTAGTTTATAATTTCTTTTCTCTGTTCTCTACTTTCTCTAATTTTCTTTTGTTTTTCACATCAATTGCATGGTTCTGTAAATCGATTTTTAACTGCGATCAAATCTTAATAATGGCTAATGAAAGACTTCAATTTAACTTTAGAATTTAATAGTGCAAAGAGCACCAAAATCTAAAGAAATTATAATTGTCGAATGCAGAAGCCGAAATCAGAAATATCTTTTTCTGGTGACTGTGTCTGTCTGTCTGTCTGTCTGTCTGTCTGTCTGTCTGTCTGTCTGCCTGTCTTTTTGTCTATCTGTCTTTCTGTCTGTCTGTCTATCTGTCTGTCTGTCTGTCTGTCCGTCTGTCTGTCTTTCTATCTGTCTCTCCGTCTCACTCTGTCTCTCTTTCTGTCCCCTCTGTCTGTCTGTCTGTCTGTCTGTCTATCTGTGCGTCTGTCTGTCTGTCTCTCTCTCTGTCTATCTTTATCGGTCTGTCTGTCTGTCTGTCTGTCTGTCTGCGTCTGTCTGTCTGACTGTCTGTCTCTATCTGTCTCTGTCTCTCTGTCTCTGTCTCTCTCTGTCTCTCTGTCTCTGTCTCTGTCTCTCTCTCTCTCTCTCTCTCTCTCTCTCTCTCTCTCTCTCTCTCTCTCTCTCTTGTCTGTACCTTTTTGTAACATGATGTTTTGTTTAGCTAATTTGTATTCATGAATTTGTCAACATCTATGAAGAATATCATTGTAATCCGCGATTTGACGACGATATTTAACTATCGCTTACTATAATTCATTTCGTCCTGATTTCTCACAACACCCCATCAAACATACTAGCAAATAGCCAATAAGCTTTTATTGTTATGAAATAACCTCTTTACGATCATTTTTATTGTTTAAAAAATGTACATAATCTCAGCCAATTCAAATCCTTAAACAACTATATTTAAAGAGAACAAGCCATTTTGTAGTCGCTCCAAGACCGGATGATGCTTAAACAAGTTATTAGGAGAAAATTGGAAAATGGATAACTTTATGTGTTCAAATGCAATCAAGATAAACTCTCTGTATAATTGCACGGTTTATTTTATGTTTATATAAATGATAATACTAAATACCACCCTATCAATTCTATTATAAGAAAATTAAATGACGAAAACTCTATTAAATTGTAATATAAAACGACAGCATCTATTTGTATTAAAACAAAGTAATGACATAGCTGCGATTTATCCCGGTCTTAAATGTGTTCTTCTCCTTCAATGTGATTAATTACTTTACATTCATTCATTCAACGCCGCTTCTCTCACTCTACGATCGGTGTGCTCGAGATGAAGTTTTAGGTGCATGTGTCTATTTTCACGAGTGTTAATTTTACACAACCTACGTAAGAAGAACATATACATCTTTATATAATTGAAGTTATATGCATTTCTGCACTATATATATGAATGATAGATAGAAATACAGATAGATAGATAGATAGATAGATAGATAGATAGACAGACAGACAGACAGACAGACAGACAGACATACAGACAGACAGACAGACAGACAGACAGACAGTAAGACAAACATACAGACAGGCAGGCAGAGGGGCAGACAGACATATCGAACTTGAACAATCACATACACACACACACACACACACACACACACACACACACAAGATTTCGTCTACCAACAGAATACAATATTGTTCTGATCTCTTTTCTTGCATAACTAAAGTAAAAAAATTAAAAAATATCTTTGTAGCACATTTTATCCACAAATGTCGCAGACAAAAAAAACATTCCCGCCAAAACCATCCGCACAGAGTTCTTATTTTTTTCCATAAAGTTTTCGTATATTTTAATAATTTTTTTTTGACGAAAATTATGTTAATTCTTCTGAATAACTAAATTGGTGTCAAAAACCACTGTAAATTGATAGTTTTATATGTTTTATTTTCAGATAGTTCGGTACCTACATATACTGGTTGATGCCTACCAGCACTGATTCCCATCAACACAGATTGCAATACCAATGTAAAGTAAACATCGTTAACTCACCTATATTGCATAATAAAACTACTTAATAGCGAAAAAAATGGGTTCTTGAAATACGAATATAATTAATTACCTTGTTGTAGCTGAGCGGAGATAGGAAAGACAGCTCATTTTATAGACTAAGTGTCCATAAAATAGAACCTGGTTTAAATAATCTCAGTTTGTTGTGCCTTAGGTGTGACTGGTAAACTATGGGTTTATTAGGAAAGCATGCTATCATATCACATCTTGATGGCCCGCTTAAGGAGGATCTTCTAGATTAATTGGGCTGGTTTTCTCATTTTCTGACTGCGTTCTAGTTATATGATTAAACTATATATTAAAACCAGGAGCCGTTCTGCTGAATCACAGCACAGCAGTCTTGATGGAATAGTTGGAACGGAGGGGATTTCGATCAAACGAAAATGAACCTTAAGGGGGAATAACACTTTGGTTTTCTTAGCTCGCAGGATGCTGACGAAACTGATTATCATGAACGTCCGTCTTGTTCGACGCGGAGAGAGATGCAGTGTAATGCGCATGTGCAAAGTTATTGACCGTACGCGACTTCACGTCTCGTCGTATATTATACTACCACGGAAAACTAGGTATCAGCAAACTAAGATAGACCCAAACTAAATCTATAGTTTCAAAGTGTCATGGTAGTATCTAGCAAATCTAGTGTAATGTACACTCGCAGTAGATTTGCGTCTCTGATTTACAAGTGTTCCTCAACCATAGAAATTAAAATTAAAAAAAAATAAACGAACCAAAATCTCTCCCCACCAATAAAAGTTATATATAGCGTCCCTTCTTTCCTGTAAATAGTTACAAACGTAGTCTTGTGCTATGCTTTTTAATTTTTTTTTCATATTTTGGAAAACATATTAACGTCATTTGTCGGCGAATTTTCTCATTTAAACAGATTTAGTCTCTTACTAAAGTGGCCATGTAGATGTCTAATAGGAACTTGCAAACCCGCCATGTTGAATATTGCATCATGGGAAATGTGGTAATAAATTCCAATGATTTGGTATTGTAAACAATATTGTTACATTGTTTGTAACCACAAATGATCAATTCATAGTCACCTAACCATTGTGGGAGGTGATGTGTAATACAGCTCTACTTCTCAGTATTGAGCGCTTTTCCTTCAGTTTATGACTTACCTCTTACACTGAATTAGTATATATATATATATATATATATATATATATATATATATATATATATATATATATATATATATATATATATATATATATATATATATATATATATATACATATATATATATAAATATGTTCTATTTATATATATATTATATATTAGAATAGGTGGGTAGGTAGATTTATATATATATATATATATATATATATATATATATATATATTTACATATACATATATATATATATATATATATATAACTCGGTGAGTATCAATCTGCTATAAGACAGTGCTCTATACCGCAGTGGCAGAGCGTAATAGTTTTGGCAGTACTGGAACTCTTTCTTGGTTGTAACTCGGAGTTTCACGCATAGTGCGATCATCAGACATTCATGTCTGATGATCGCACTATGCGTGAAACTCCGAGTTACAACCAAGAAAGAGTTCCAGTACTACCAAAACTATATATATATATATATATATATATATATATATATATATATATATATATATATATATATATATATATATATATATATATATATATATATATATATAGTTTTCCAAAACTATTACGCTCTGCCACTGCGGTATAGAGCACTGTCTTATAGCAGATTGATACTCACCGAGTTATATATATATATATATATATATATATATATATATATATATATATATATATATATATATATATATATATATTATAAAATAACAAAAATATAAAACAATCTATTTACCCCACCTATTCTAAATTTGAGCGTAATTGGAACCACACAATTTTTCTGTTAGGTCATATGATATAATCGTGAACTACACCGGACTACAAACTGGACGTTTTAACTCGCATATGTCAGTCATTTTGAGTTCTCGTTCCTTGATCACTCTCGTAAATCACGTCATTTACGACGAGACATCAAGGCCGATGAAGTGTCCCCGTGTATCCGTGAAAACAAATAGTGTTAGCACGTAACAGCCGTGGGCGGAACGAAGACGACGCTTAAGACGAGTCTAGCGCGGTGTGTGTTTAATGATTTCTGGCAGATAAGCTGGATAGGTTTTTCCATTCCTTGACCCCAACTTTAGGGTTAGATGAGTTTGTCAACTTGTGAAAGGATGATGTTGATGAGAGTGGAATTAATTTTCATTACTTTTCGTTTTCTTTTTTTTTCTTCTTTTTTTTCTGATTTTTTTCTTTAAAAGTACATGAATCGACTTGAGATGTTAAGCTTATATCTAACTAATATCTAGATACAGAAATTTGTTTGAAAATTCATCTAGTTTCGTATTCGTGTTGATTTATGTCATAAAATGATTCGAAAATCTCGATATAACATTTGCAATTTCGATACTTATATATGAAAATTCACATGATCTACTTCGCATTCGTGTTGATTTCTGTCTGAGTTAGCAATTTTTATTTAACCAAGTTTCGTTTCAAATTTTTATTTTTTCATGTTTATTAAATTATCTATGAACGTACAAATACTACTACTTCTATTTATGTAAATATTATCAGATCCATTCCTACCAGAGCCAGGTGTAAATTTTTCACCGATGCCGTTCAAGTCTTGCCCAAGGGCCTTATAAATTGGCTCAACCTTCGGTGAGAATCTCGCCAAATTTGCTCGATTTTCTTGGCTTCAGTAACTTTAGAGAAATACCCCCTTAAGGTTATAGACCACGATAAAGCTAGAAAAAATTACAAAATTATCTTTTTGGGGGGAAATGACTACCAACCATTTGAGCTATCATTGTATGCAACCCAAATAAATGTAGCACTTCTCAATCTTGAGATATGGGAAGGAATAAAAAACCAAAACAAATGCACATGGCTTTACAACCATTTGCACACTTTATTATAATATAACGGAAAGTGTCAAGTACTAGGCAGCTCATTAGCATACATTTGACGAAATGTGTCAAGTACTTGGCTACTCATTTACATAAACTTGCTGATACAGTACGGTCTCAGACCAGTAAAAGAATTGCTATGGTCATGGGGTCTGGGGTACAGTGTACCACAAGTATGAATAACAAGAGGACATCCTTCCAGTGTCAAAAAAGAGTTGCCCAATAATGTAATGAGCTAGCTAAAAAAATGAATAAAGAGAATGAATTAGAATTGCTGTAGCTCTCTCTCTTTCTCTCTCTCTTACTCAATCTTTTCAAGATATTGCTTATAACCGATTGTCTACTCAAAACTATTTAAATGGTGAAAACATTTCTCAATTTTAATGAAATTTTACTGTGCATAAAGGAATGTATTACAATAGGTGTCAAAATGCAAGTGAAAGTCAGCTTTGTTACAGTTTAGCACAGATGGTCTTTGCGAAGTCTTCCAAAACCCAAAGGCATCCTACAACAAAGAATGGTGGAAAGGTGGAAATAGTACCACATCATCACAATTTTAAACAAAAAGGGAAAAAAGTATTTATCAGCTGATTTATCAGCAACGCATCGATCCTCTGGGGAATCCATTTTCGCTATCTTGGCGAAATAATGATTCATAGCCTAGGTTTACAAAACATACTCGCCCTTGTGGTACAGTAGTGGTGATTATGTTTCAGCGAGTGAAGTCAAAACCCACGATTTAGAAGTTATCTTTTCGTGAACCACATGCATAGCTATTTTGTAATAAAAAAATAACTCACCACTCGTATCTCTCCCGCTATCTAGTAATCTATCTGTTAGACCTCGGATGTTCTTCCGTTACAATTACGACACACGACCTAACATCGCTATCGAGGATGTTCGGGCAAGCCCTCACTGCAAACTTCGTTCGCTTATATGTTATAGTAACTTATACGAAAGAAAGCCCGAACGTCTAGCAGCAAGACTAGTTATCTAGTACATGTCAACAGATCGTTTCCATGTAAACATATACCGTCCCGTGTTGTTCATCGACACTACTTCACTTAGGTGACACTAAATAAAATGTCACAGAAACGAACAACGTGGTACATTATCATTCCCAGTTATTGAATTTTTGGGTACATGTCCTCAAAAATCTACGATATTCAATGTACAGATTTTCCATCGGTATACGCGGTACGTCAGTATCGAACGCTAAGTCCGCCCCCCCCCCCCTTCCCTTCGTAGCACGTAGTACGTGTCATCACGCTATGTACAGTCTTCGACCTTCCAAATGCGAAGTCGTCGTATAACTATCCCTCTTGAAAACTATGTACTCGCTTATTTCATTTTCTTTTGATTGAGTTCATTACCAACCACAAATTGACACGAGGTGGTTTCGTCTTCTTTCTAAACACGGCCCGTGCTCACTGAAGCCCTCGCGTGGTGCCGTGTCATCTCCGACTATTTTTGCTTTTGTAAAAAAAAAATTAACATGCCGAAGAGCTAGAGACATGAGAGAGCTATATTGCTAGACATGTCTAACAGTTTTCGTTTTGCATTGACGTTGAAGCGATGTGTTGAATCATAGACCCTCCACCCATGGTTGAATGTACTGTGTATGCTGTATCCAGATGAACCGGCGCTGGTAGACACAACAAATTCAACAATGGCAACATATCAAATTACAACAATAGTGGTGCGTCTTTTGACGTTGATTTCGACACAGATACATGTTATGTATCAAAATAAAAACAATCGACTCTGAGTAAGATGCTTCAAAGCAAAACATAGTACATCTACAATCGCGACCGGACTATACATTGTTACTCCAAGAAAATACCATCATACTAAAGATGTTTTATGAAGCTAACTAGATTCTTTATTAGTTAAAACACCACTTTCAAAGCATTTGGTATATTTTCTGTCGTTTCATGTTGAACGGGAACCCAGGGAACATTTACTCTCTCACCGGAAACCACTACGTTTATTTTACATAAAACCTGAGACCGCTAAAACGTAGCTTGACACTCTGCTTTCCATAAAAGGAAGTAGGCTCCGCCCTCAATTTGTTCGCAAACATATGCAAATGAGGAAGTTAATTTTTAACCCGAATAGCCAAAATCGCATGTCGAATAGTGGGCGTTGGCTACATTTGAACTGACAGATTTCATATTTTTTGGCCAATAGAATGGTCATAACATGGAAAAAAAACAAATTTTCGAAGGTGATAAAGGATGTGACACTTACAACTTTTCTGTAAGGAATGTGTTAAACGTTTTTTGTTTGTTTCAACTCAAACACATGTTTTTGTCATTTTCTCAAGTTTACATTTTGTAAAGAATTGCGTTACTTTGTGGAAATTAGCAACCTCAAAGAGTACCCGACAATAACAAACACAGTAGGATCTTATTCACCACGTCAGTGGCTCCAAAACCGTGTCTCAGATTTTTGATTGCGTCTTTTGTTCGAAAGTAAGACGGATTTAGATGAGACATACATGGTTTATTTGGACACTATTTATTATTATTTATATATCTTCGTTACAAAAACAGATAGGAAAAATCTGAGACACGGTTTTGTAGCCACTGACGTGGTGATAAGCACTGTGTGTCGTTTTCTATTGTTGGTCGAAATTTGAAGGAGCTAATTTTTGTTGAACCAAACATGCAAATTATCACGTATGTAGAGGTCACGTGATCTGAAGTACATAAAACCAAATTTTACTAATTTCATTGTAAAGAGTGGATCAAGAGCTTTCAGAAAATGTATAGTTATGGATGTGTATAATCATTACTTTCTTAACTGCAAACCAATATCAGCAAGGGACATTGAACGTGGTCTATAACCTTAAAAGGATGAAAATGTAATAGATTTGCATAATTTTCTAATCAGATGATAAAATGTAGTCACCAGCCGATAAAATGTAGCAACCAGCCTATAAAATGTAGCCGCATGATGTTCTAACCAGAGCCGATAAAATGTATCAACCAGCCAATAAAATGTAGCAATGATGCATAATTTTCAAACCACATTATGAAATGTAGCAACCAGCCGATAAAATGTAACAATGATGCACAATTTTCTAACCAAATGATAAAATGTAGCAATGTTAGTAAGAATTGTATCAAAATAGACGACAAAATATAAAAATATTAGTGAGATTATAGAAGAAAAGACAGTAAGATTTTTGTCACTCTAGACGATACAAATGTTAGTAAGATTTTTGTCACCACACAAAACTTAAATGTAGCAATGTAAGCAAGAATTTTGTCTCACCAAAACAAGGAAACAACTTAATTAAATGTAGCAATGTTAGCAAGAATTTTGACTCACCAAGGCAAGTAAATAACTTAAATGTAGCAATGTTTACAAGAATTTTGTCTCACCAAGGCAAAGAAACAACTTAAATGTAGCAATGTTAGCAAGAATTTTGTCTCACCAAGGCAAAGAAACAACTTAAATGTAGCAATGTTAGCAAGAATTTTGTCTCACCAAGGCAAAGAAACAACTTAAATGTAGCAATGTAAGCAAGAATTTTGTCTCACCAAGGCAAAGAAACAACTTAAATGTAGCAATGTAAGCAAGAATTTTGTCTCACCAAGGCAAAGAAACAACTTAAATGTAGCAATGTTAGCAAGAATTTTGTCTCACCAAGGCAAAGAAACAACTTAAATGTAGCAATGTTTACAAGAATTTTGTCTCACCAAGGCACGGAAACAACTTAAATGTAGCAATGTAAGCAAGAATTTTGTCTCACCAAGGCAAAGAAACAACTTAAATGTAGCAATGTAAGCAAGAATTTTGTCTCACCAAGGCAAAGAAACAACTTAAATGTAGCAATGTAAGCAAGAATTTTGTCTCACCAAGGCACGGAAACAACTTAAATGTAGCAATGTAAGCAAGAATTTTGTCTCACCAAGGCAAAGAAACAACTTAAATGTAGCAATGTTAGCAAGAATTTTGTCTCACCAAGGCACGGAAACAACTTAAATGTAGCGATATTAAAAAAAGGAGAGTCGGACGACGTTCTATTCCAGGTTAACCAGCTTATATTGTATAAATTTTGAACATGTAAAGGTGATATTTGAGGAGATGAAAATGTCGTCAAAAATTAAAAGATGGAAGATTTGCTTTTGGAACGGAACTTTGAAGAAGCACCGGGGGTAACGTCTAATGAGAACCTATATTGACAACCGTTATGTTATTAATGCATACCTCTGACTTGCCAAAACATGCTGCAAGATGCAGACTACACGGCGCCGGTCATGATCAAAAAACACCCAACGTTAATTGATAAACTCCTAAACATCAAAATTTTGCCGGAGTGCTTTTCAGATTTCCTACACACAGAATGAAGGGTAATAAAACTGAAATTTTTCAATAAATGACTTGTCGTTTTCAATTATGGAGATGTTATAATTATGATCGAGAATGAAGTGGTTAATATCGAGTGGACGCAGTCAAATGTGCAAGTGATAGTGGCAATTATATGCTATAGTTATCTAGTAGATCGTTCCTATTAAAGTCAAATCAGAACAATTTCTGCCGACATCCATGATTTTAATCACTTTCCCGCCAATACTTTTTTGAACAGATTTTCTTATTTTTTTGTCATTTTTGACACATGTCGGCTAAATTTTAGACCATAATAAAAAAGAAATCAGTATTTTGGGAAATAATATCAAATTTCATTGTAAAAATGAATTGGCCTTATGTTTCCCGCCAATACTTTTTTTTGAAAGATGTTATAATTTTCTGTAATTTTTTGTTACATCTAAGATGAGATTTAGACCACGATGGAATAAATAAGTTGTTCTTTTGTTGGAAATTGATATGAAAATATCGTTGCCATGGTGATTATATTGACAAGGAAATCTGATCCCCTATACTTCCAATCAAATTTATTTGATTTTTTTTCTTATTTTCTATAATTTTTGCACTTGACTAAATGTAAGATCAGAACAAAAGCATTCATTCAAAAGGCGTTCTCCGTTAAAGCATGGTGCTAAAATGATCGTTTCAAAATGATCATATTTTCAGAAAGTAAATCAAAGTCAAGGAGTCATTCTTGAGACATACTTGAACTCAAGTTGAAACTCGTAGGCGTTCGTCAAGGCTCTTTATATTGTCATCATCATATAGAGAAATTTCACTTCCTGTCTGATTTTTTTTTAAACCACGCGTCCTCAGTCTATTTTCATGTTTCTTGCCAAATTTATCAATTTCTGAATCAGATAATTTTATTTATAATTAGATCATAAACAGATGTGGGCTTTGATTCTATTTCAAAGTTATTTATGTTTATGTTATGTGCTAATTTAACTCTTTCCCTTTCTGGCTGTCTAACTCTGCCTGCCTGCCTGCCTATCTGTCCGTCTGTCTGTTTGTCTGTATTTGTATCCTCTGTTTCTCTCTACCTCTGTCGCTATCTCTTTGTCTAGCTCTCGCTGTCTCGGTTTATCTCTCGCTGTCGTTGTCTGTCTGCCTGTCTGTCTGTATGCCTGTTTCTCTTTGTCAATCTGCTTGTGTCAGTCTGTCTGTCTCATTGTTTGTCGTTCTTTGTCTGTCTATCCCCCTTCTCCCCCCCCTCCCCTCTCTCTCTCCCTCCCTCCCATCCCCCCTCCCCCCCTCTCTCTCTCTCTCTCTCTCTCTCTCTCTCTCTCTCTCTCTCTCTCTCTCTCTCATTATTTCTAATGCTTTCCTCTGTGTGAGCCTGTGCCAATGGGTATGTCTCACTCGCTCACTTCTATCCGTTGTACTTTTTCCAGATGAAGTCAAGTTGTCAATTTAGTAACACGGCCTTACATCGTTATATTGGAAGGGCGCCATCTGTATGTCATTCCTGTCACGACGCAATATTAATGCTGACGTCACGATGACTCTTACAACGTTGTAAAATGGCAAACTGTATTCACTTCACCTGTCGTCAGACGATACAGTATGGATACCTCCTCGTGATTCCGCTACGTCAAAATATAATAATACAAAGTCTGTCTGTCTGTCTGCCAGTCTGTCTGTATGTATGTATGTATGTATGTATGTATGTATGTATGTATGTATGTATGTATGTATGTATGTATGTATGTATGTATGTATGTATGTATGTATGTATGTATGTATGTGTGTATGTATGTGTGTGTGTGTGTGTATGTATGTGTATGTATGTATGTATGTATGTATGTATGTATGTATGTATGTATGTATGTATGTATGTATGTATGTATGTATGTATGTACCCACTCGCTCGTTCACCCATGTGTGTGTGTGTGAGTAAAGTAATGGTGTGTTCACTATTCACTAATGTATGAGTACATAGGAGTGTTTATGTTTGTCATTCCTCTAAATATATTGTTGTTTGTATGTTCACGTTATTGGTTTTTAGTACCATGATGAAGTGTTATCGAGTCAACCTGGTCAAATACCACAACTATACAAGACAGGGTGTATAGAAGACCTGAAGTATGTCAGATAGTTGTCGTTACAAATAGTCCTTGACACAATGCCACTCTCTCCAGCTGTCTGTGAAATCTTTGACGTTTAGCCCCCGGCATAGCGCTCTGATATAGTGGATAAAGTCGTAAAAATAGGCAATAGTAATAATGACTAACCTATCTGCTTACTTAACCTGTGTCTTTTGACAAAAAAGCCGACATCTTCTAAAAACTGTGATTATTGTTTTCAAAAAAAATGACAACTTAATTATTATTATCACCAAAACATCTATCTTTTCCCCCGGTTTTGTAATCATAATCGTCATGGCAACGTAAAAGCAGGTAAATTCATCAACAGCGTTTGACCTGGAGAAGCTGATGTCAACCATAGCCTGAAGTTGTGACAATTGATAGAGACGAGATGCGAATGTCTAAAAAAAGGAACCATAAAGAGAACCGCCCACTCGGTAAAATCATTGGGCTAAATAGACTGTAAATTTTGTCTTGTTTTTTGGTTAAAGAAAGAATTCGGGGGAAATCAATAAAGACGGGAAAGAGGTATGTGACAGAATCTCTTAATGATGGTAATAAAAAGTGTTTGTAAAACCGACGAACCCCCTATGACAGTGGAAATATCTCTTTGCCCTCATTTGATGATCATCTGCTGGTATGACTGTCAGCTTCTTTTCTTAAGTGTCACCTTCAACATTTACTGTAACTGTAACTACATGTAAACTCTGTCTGTCTGTATGTCTGTCTGTCTGTCAGTCCGTCTCTCTGATTCTCTCTCTCCCTATCTGTTCCTTTGCCCCACTGTATCTGTTCATATCCAGTCTCTCTCTCTCTCTCTCTCTCTCTCTCTCTCTCTCTCTCTCTCTCTCTCTCTCTCTCTCTCTCTCTCTCTCTCTCTCTCTCTCTCTCTCTCTCTCTCTCTCTCTCTCTATCTCTCTCTCTCTCGCTCTCTCTCTCTCTCTCTTGGTATTTCTGTTAAATTGTGATGACATAATTGCTATAATATTTGTTATTACTCAGTGGTGGAAAAATTGTGTTTTCAGGATAGAAACATTGTATCAAGCGCATGTGCATTTTTAATTTCAAAGATACTCTTGACCCAATGACAAACATGACAATGCTACATTGACATTTGCCGTGTCTATGTGACACATTTTTTGCCACCGACGCGCTGCTATTTCTATACTTCACATTGCCAACACGATGTTTTGATGATTGTAGTCGAGATCTCGCGGGATTACGTAACAAGAATGTAGGTTTCACATAGCTGTGCCATAGTATGACTTTGTCAGGACGACCATGACCACCTTCACGATTGTTGATAATGGGAATCAAATTGTCGTCAGCTTCTGATCCATTCGCCTTCCCGCCAAAACTTTTTTTTAATTCTGTTATTTTACAATGCTCTTTTCGTCAAAAACTGTAGAATGTCAGTTTTGCTGCTTCTCCATGTTGCCATTGGTTTTGCTCTTTTTGCAACGTTCTGACGAATGCATTTTCATTTTTTTATATTTTAGAAATTTCTAATAACAATACATTTCACGTGCACAGCGAAGTACATGTTGTCAATCTATCGTTATCTCAAGACTTCTAAAGTAAACAGTTTCCCTCAAAATTGTAGAACACAAATACATCATTAATTTTTTGACATACTGAAACTTTATCTTCCTGGACTAGAATTATTGTGAAAACTCCTCACATTGTTTTCATATTTGATCAATTTGTCGCAACATATTTGTTAGTGAGTACCCTCAAAAATCACAAGAACTATAATTTCTGTAATTCTAGTATCTAACTTTTATATCAGCCTAAAATTACACACGAATGTAATCCTATATTTCCTATTGTTAGCTAAAATGTGTAGGAAATATTTTCCCGCCAAGAGAATTTGACGACACTTTTCCTGTAAATTTTGGATTGTCTCATTTCCACATAACCAGAAATTAATTTTAGACCCGAATCACACGAATAATCCTTCCTTATTCTGACTGATATGTATGTTGGTTCTCAACTATAGAACACGAAACACTTTCCCGCCAAAAACTTTTCAAAAATATTCGATATATTAAGTTTTATTTTAGACCATAACATTCTGGATAACCCTAATAAATGAAATTCTGTCAAAATTGGGGGTAAATTTTACATTATTTACCCGTGAAATATATTTTTCATGACGATTTGAAAGGTCTGACTGTAATGGGTGAATGTCCTCACCATGCAAAAGTTATTCGTGACCTGTTTCTTTTGTCGTTATACCTCAGTGAATCCGTATTTTATATCGCTATAACTTATTTTTTGTCTGTACAACTGAAGAAAATAACGATCACAAATTCTCACCCTTTTGATTCTCAGGGTTTCGAACAATTGAACTTTCTTTGAGTACAGTGACCCACCCTAGTAGCTCACAACAACATTAGCGCCGACAGATTTGTATACCGCCTGCTGTATGTAACGAGTCCAAATTTTGCTGATTACAGCATAGCGAATATCTCATAAAAGTGGCGGGAATTCCATACCATAAAATTAGTACTGACGACCTTTTTTTTCATTTTCGAATCTTCATGTGACCACTGGTTGAAATAACCTCTTAAGGGCCAAGGTTTCAATCCCAGGTTAATACATTAGTGTTATCAGTGTAGCCATAAAGAATTGATATTCTTTCGTTGTGAACAAAACTGTTCTGCAAGTCGGCTGTTTTTCACGTCTAAACCTTACTCCTAATCCGAACTGGGCTTTTGGGGCAGAAACAACAGCGCATGTGCAAGAAATAAACGCGATTCATTTTAAATAACAAATTACTCATTCTCTCTCAAATTAGCCAGAGAGTACTTGTGTGACGTAACAACAAAAAGAGAGCGCGCAAAGTACGTCTGGAGATACTTTTCCAGAGAACTATTTTACAACAGTATGTATAACACATTTCACTCTGATAAATAAAATTGACCGTTTCTTACCTGAAAATACATTGTTGAAGAAAACAATGAATAGTCTGTATTAATACGCTCAATTTCGGTTTGTGAGGAACGTAGATGAAGGTGGAGACACAAAAACGATGTTTTTAATGTATAGAGTAGGGAAACAACAAACACTCGGTTATTCATACTTAAAAAGTGTTAAGCTTACATCGTTCAGAGGCTCTGCATTCCTGAATCTTCTGTGGTGATGAGGACTGTTCATCTTCATGGGTTATCTTAGTAACAAAATACCGTGATCTCTGTTGAAATAAAACTAAAATTAATACATTAAAAAAACAGAGAAAATAAACACATTCGTGTGATCATTATGAAGACGATTAGTATGCCTGTCGTCTTGGCTTCGCGGAATAAATCTAGAATTCTTACCAAAAAAAATTGTTTTTTTTTTTAGACAAATGACTTTATTATGCAGTGTTCTTTTGGTGGCTGTATGTTCGTACCTTTGACAGCACAATTTCTGAAACCAGAATTCATAAAAATGTTAGAGAAAAACGATGATTTTCGGCAAAATAATTACACGGTAAGGTGTTTGTTATAGGTTTCTAAATAAGAATTGCTCAAAAACTAGAAATCAAAACTTTTCGTCTGCTGACTTTGGCGGTAGCCCGGAAAACCACTTTTCGTCTGCTGACTTTGGCGGTAAAATGCTTACTTTCTGTAGTGCCATCGTATTTTATTCGATTTTTCTATGACAGGATGATCAACATTTCCAGGTGTAATAAGAACTTGACAAGCGTTCTCCAGATTGCAAAATGAAACAAAATTTCACAATTGACTAAAAAATAACAATTTTCGTCTACTGAATTTGGCGCCAAAATGTTTCAGTACAGTCGTATTTATTTATTCTGACTGATTGACTTTTTTCCAGGTGTAAGAAACTTGAGTAATTTAATCGCAATTGACCTCGCTTCTGTCTAGATTATTAGTCGTCTGACAATTCCGCTAAGTCAAGTAGCCACAACTGAATTGGTGTTGTTTTGTTCTGTTTTGACAGGGCAATGTGTATACGGACGTGTCACCAAACAGCCGCCACTATGACCACCCCATCATCGTGTATTGTGTTTTATTGCC
Organism: Glandiceps talaboti; assembly: GCF_964340395.1. Taxonomy (NCBI): domain Eukaryota; kingdom Metazoa; phylum Hemichordata; class Enteropneusta; family Spengelidae; genus Glandiceps; species Glandiceps talaboti. Next base: position 18,751,290 of record NC_135567.1, on the reverse strand, counting down.
CTTCAAAATTTGCATATCAAAAGACGGGCTTTCGTCAAAGCAATGGTACAAATGACTTGTTGTTCGCCTTTTGCCCTTGTTGAAAGGGGTTTAGATCTCGCTCACTGAACCCCTTTTTCTGTGTTCAATCGAACATGTTTCTGTATCGAACGATTTGTTTGTACGTTCAGGAGAATGTTCTCCTGGATTAGATTTTTGAAGAATAGAGTCGTCCGTGGAGGCGTACTCAAAAGGGGGAATGTTGGGAATCTGAATGGTAATGATGCGATGTTAATGACGGTAGCTGGCTGTAAAAAGGGCCCTTGGTCTATTGTTAACACTAGAATTGTTACGAAGTACAAACTCACTAATAACACGATTACGGTGTTATCGCAACATCATAATGGCAAACACCCTCAGCCATCACACACCCCACCACATTAATTATTCATAGAGTTTGAAAGGCAAATCTAAACACAAGCAAGTAATCCCATTAGCATGTAATTGATCTCACTACTGCCTGTATAGTCGTCTAACTCTTACCGACCAATCATCGATCATTCAGGGGACAATCACCCCCAAGCGACACTTTTTCATTCAATTCCGAAATTTTTTCTCTATTTCCGAACGATTTTTGTACTAACGTCGAAAACAGAATTGATAAGTTGAACGTCTTCTCTTAAATAGTGATTTGGAAGCTGTTATGTCCATTATAGGTTTCCGTTTTCTTCACAAAACTCAGAGTTTTACGTTTTGACAAGTAATTGATCTCTGGTCTTGCTCACTGTCTTCTTTTCCATTTATTGACTTGTTTCTGTATCTCTCTACGTATTCGTGTTTTTGTCCGCTGTGTTTGTTTGCTGGTTGGTTGATTTATTGCTTGTTTGTCTGTTTGTTTACATATCTGTCTGATTAACGGACGGACTCTCTCTCTCTGTCTCGGTCTCAACCCCCCCCTTCTCTCTCACTCACTCACTCACTCACTCACTGTCTGTCTGTCTATCTATCTGTGTCTGTCTGTCTGCTGTCTGTCTGTCTCTGTCTGTCTGTATGTCTGTCTGTCGTCTGTCTGTCTGTCTGTCTGTCTGTCTGTCTGTCTGTCTCTGTCTCTGTCTCTCTGTCTCTCTCTCTCTCTCTCTCTCTCTCTCTCTCTCTCTCTCTCTCTCTCTCTCTCTCTCTCTCTCTCTCTCTCTCTCTCTCTCTCTCTCTCTCTCTCACGTTCTTCTCTCGCTGGCGATCAGCCAACACCTAATATTTAACGAGTTCTCATCATTTTGTTTTCAAACTGTTTGTTTTCTATATTGTAAATTGTTAATTAAATAAACTAATTACATCTGTTGATGAGAGAACGGTGATCACTCAACTTAACCAAAAAAATGGTAATGTGATTGACAGAAATGTTAACTAGTGTATTCATACCGTTTAAGATTTTTTCTAAAACTTTCTAAACTTATTTAGATTATTTATGTTGCTTCCTATGTGAACTAATCTTTGGACTACTAATTAAAGTGCTTGGTATTCCAAACTTTTTCACTTTGGTTTTTATTGTGGTATTTAGGACGCTCACGGCACGACTGAAGGTTCTCTTTTATTGCCTAATTAGCATAAACTCGTATCATTAGCGTTCTTATCGGTGTCATTAGCGGCCGATAAAAGACCATGAAGACAACAAAATGGGAGCCTAAGAAAGCATCTTCAGAAAATTGATGATCGCATCACGTTCGCGGTAAAGAAATTTCAAGTCTGGACCGACAACTTACCATTGTCTTGTCTAACATTCGCAGATTGACTTGATGTCCCACCATATCTGTTGTCGCCCTCGTTAATCGACTCATCTCGAGGTACTAATGTACTTTCAAGGAAAATGTCGTTACAATTTCGCCCGCGGCAATTTGCGATAAATTTCTGTAACGACCGGACACCGCTTACCATACTATCATACCCACTCGCAAAATCAACACTTAGTCCGTAAGGAGACATACATTCACGTGTTCCACTTTTTGTTTTACTCTGTATTCAGTTATTTTTTCCTCAAATTTTTGGTCACATGACTCGCCGAATCAATCATGATTGACCTGGCAGATACACAGGGTCGCGTTTAATAGTGGAATGGCTGAAATCTCCATCTCAGTTTCATGATCGGATAATAACTTTGACACGATTCTTTGAAAATAGACAGGTTTTTTTGGGACACGGCTGTAGGGTTTCTTTGTTAGAATACCCGTATATTTTACAAAACTGTAGATAGTCGCTACCAAACTCACCGCAATGAAATGTTCTCCAAAACAAAGTGAATAATATAACTTTCGCCTTCCCATTAATGTAAACGTCATAGGTCATCGACACACACACACACACACATACATACATACACACATATGCATACATACATACATACATACATACATACACACACATACATACATACATACATATGCATACATACATACATACATACACACACATACATACATACATACATACATACATACATACATACATACATACATACATACATATACACATACATACATACATACATACATACATACATACATACATACATACATACATACATAGACACACACGCAGACACATACAGACATATATATATATTTGTTGTAGCATGATAGTATGTCACAGCTTAGACGACCAATCACATCCCAGATTTATTGAAATTTTTTACGCAAAAAAATTACGTAATTCAGTACGCCTCATTCTGAAGACAGATAGTATTTTCTACTTGTAGTCAATAAAAAGCACTATATCAATGGGATTAGAAACGTTGCTTTTTTCATAAATACTGACAGATCAGAGAGAGTGACAGACCGAGCTCGAGAGAACAGAAGTCATAGATAGAGTCATATGCAGAATCACACAGACAGACAGACAGACAGACAGACAGACAGACAGACAGACAGACGGACAGATGGACGGAAGGACACAGACATACAGACGGACAGACGGATGGATGGACAGAAACAGTGAAAATGGCCTAGATGTTGTTATTTATGTCTCAATGTCTAAAGTCCTTGGGCAAGGTTGGAACCACGATTGTGGCTCAGTCCACCCAGCTGTATAATTGGGGACCTGGTAGGATAGAAGTTGTGATGTGAATGCTTTAATCTTATGCGCCTACAAAGGCTTACGGGGACAGCAAAGGATTGTATGCTCCCTGTGGAGTTGTGTCGTTATAGGTACGTGTGTCAGGGGTAATAATTGTAAAGCGCTTAGAGTACAGTCTTTGAAGCGCTAGTATATAAAATGACTGTATTATAATCATTACTTGTACTACACCGTGCACGTGACAGACTTGAATCCAACTACACCATCGTTACTGACTTTAACCCGCCAATACGAGGTGAGCGTGGCGCCGATAAAAATATTGAAAAAGACCACATTTTCTTTCACACTTTTATTAGTATTGTTGGTGGATGTCATTATTTTGAACCCAAAACTCAAACATTAAGGGCATAATTATTTAGTTTGGGTCTAAAACAAATGTATGATTTACAGAATATTTTTTTTTAAACAACAACAAATATTTGGCGGGAAAAGTTTTGAGATGAACGATGTGTTCAGCTATTAATCGACGAACAATACAGTTACATTTTCACCTCATGAAAACCTAGTTCGAAACAATACCGAAACCAAATGTGGAATTACACGAATAAAAATGTTTCATTCTATGTTAGTGTTTGTTTTTGTTATTTTCTCAACGTCTTTGAGCTCTTGAATGTAAACAAAAAGTTACGTGTTCACTCATAGTTACCAGAGTTTACTACCCCCCCCCCGAAAAAAATGGTATTCTTCCTAGCGATGTGACACGTTATAATAACATGTTGGGAGAAAAATAATGTGTTCACTCATAATTACCAGGGTTTACTTTCCCGCCGAAAAATTGATACAGGTAGGGGATTAGGGTAAGTACAGTAATGATATAGGTGGGAGGGGTAAGTACAACGTGTATGGCTATAGGTGGGGGAGGGGGTACTAGTCCAAAGTGTACATATAGGTGGGGTAAGGAGGCACTACAAAGTGTATTGACATATGTAGGGGAAGGGGTAAGTAAAGTATTTAGTGCTGTATAATCATAGTTTCTTATAAAATGACAATAAAATAAAGTTTCGAAGAAAGTAAAAAATCCAATCACAGTTTGTGTGTTTTAGCTAAAGTAGACTGTCATTTAATTCAATATTCAAATAAATTATATACAATGACTGAACCCATCATAATAAAATGAAACAAATAATATTTTGGACATCATACGTAGACATGTGAATATTTCTCAGTCAATTAGCAGCTAATCTATGCCATTTCTGACGACAACCCTGGAGGCCTATTTTTACTATTTAATATTTTGTCCTGGTTTGTTTTGCTTATGAATCCAAAATCAATGTTATATTTATCAATCGCTATTGTCTGAATATTGTTCACAGTGAACGAAAAAAGACAGAAATGAATACATTACAAATGTTTTTATAATTTTTGACCAAAATGAACTAGATACAAGCCGCCAAAAACTTGCAGGAAATGTTTAGGTCATTTTGGAGGGAAATGCTAGGTTTGCTATAGTGTCGTTCGCTCATTCTCCAGAGTGTTCTGAAAAGAGAATGCATTCCCTACATATTATCAAACTCACTGATCTTCATATCAACATGAGATTGATTTTGATAAGTCGTTTATCCCTTTGTCGAGAACACTGGCGACCAATTACAACACTTCTTACAACACATCCAATAAGAAGAAGGCTAACTAATCAGGTTTGGCCAAACCATTTCCGGTCCTTTTGCCAGATTATTCTCTTTGGTGACGTTTACAACGAAAAGGCTCATTAAAAATCAGTCTTCAAAATTTCAAATTTATGGTTAATTGCAAATTTCGATTTTGAACATTTTGACAAGTCAGCTTAACAAATTATTTGGCGCCAAAACAGTCTTTCTTGTCATGCTCTAAACCCCAACAGTCTTCGATGTGATTTTAATTTTTGTTATCGCCTGTTATCGCCCTGTGTTATTCTGACGACTGTACAATGGTGAGATGAGAACTCTCGACGATGAGTCGAGTTCATAGCTTTTTGACTATCATGGGAAGATTACAATAAACAACAAAAAATCAACAAAAATAAATTTGACTAAATAAAATAAACTGTTTTGTCATGCGTTGAAGATTTCGAAATTGCAAGATAGCAGTGATGTACAAAAATTAAAGTTAATATGGTAGTTACAGCTAATAATCGTAATTTTTGTTATTAGCTACCAATGACGTCACTCCATAACGAGGGTAACTTGCAAACCCGCCATCTTGAATGATGTAGTATGGGAAATGTAAAGCATTATGGGGCATATTTATTCTTGACTAACTCCTCCCTTGTGGATCAGAATTATTCATGTAATCACGTCATACTTGGCGTAATTATGCCTACAAACAATCCCACAATTCTTTGCATCTGAGCATGCTGGGATTGATTCCAGTACTGTCTGTTGATTGGGTAATGTCATTTTCCAAAAGTAATGTTCATTTTTTATCAGATTTAATAGCTTGTTGACAGTAAACATTCCATAACAGTTCTTAAAACTCTAAATACTGTTCCTTGGTGAGGTATCTTTATTTTGATTCTGTTTCTGATTTTGTTTTAATCAAAAAAAACTATCTACATATGACAGCAATTTTTGTCGTTTCTATGGTAACAATATTATTTACAAGGAAGGAAGTAAGTTCAAGTTGGCTGTTAAGCTGAGAAATGACCACTTGCTGTAGAACTAGAAAGAGGTGTCTCCGTTGGTTCTCTCGACAGAGGGGTGGGTGTCGTATGACAGTCTGTTGCACATGGGGATGACTGTTGATGTGTGCGCGTGCAGAGGATACCATATGGACAAGAACATGGTGTTGGCAAAGCTCCTGGTAACCTAGGATACGGAGTTGCTCCGTTACGGTGTAGAAGATCGACAGAGCCACCTAGTCGAGCGTAGGGATGAGAAATACTTCGGAGAAAGTCGGCTCTGTTTCGTAGATGCATGGCATAGTTGCTGTACATAGCGGCTGGTGAAGGAGGTGGTGGAGGAGATGCAGTCGGAAATGACGTCATACTCGGTGGATAGTACGGAAGCGGCATGCCGGGATATCCGAACCGTGAGGCGTTGAGCATGAATGTGTAGAAACTTGGATCGGCAGGGTGAGGCCAGGCTAGTGCCATTCGCTGGCGTTTGTCCTTCATCCTCCTATTTTGAAACCATACCTAAAATAGAAAAAAATGTGTAATATATTCAAATTTTGAAGTACATTTTTGTCAGTACTAACTGCCAATTTACACCCCTCCTTCCCGTCCAATCCGCCCAACCATGGAGGTGTATATCTCCCCTTATACCTCCATGGCCCAAGCAACTACAGTGTTGTCGAAATGACTAGCCTTACAGATAAACAAAGACAATTCCATGAGGAGAGAAGTATCAAGCAAACTAACCTTTATCGTTGTTTCCGGTAGATTCAGTGCTGCTGCTAGTTCGCATCTTTTCGGTCGGGAGACATAATTTTCCCGCAAAAATTCCTTTTCGAGTTTATTTAACTGTTCTCTGGTGAAAGCTGTCCTATACCTTCTTGGCTGATCAAGTGAGTTGTCACCTATAGATAAATAACAATAAAATACAACGGATAAATAAAATGTAAGATTGCCATCAATGTATTGTCGCAAAACGTGCCGCACACCCTTTACCGGCAACCGTCACCACCGAGATATTCTATTACATATTTTTTCGCATCTGACAGCTAGCTGCTATAAATCAGTTTATAGACACGTGTCTTGGGTGCGGGTGTATTTTCTACTATTCAAGTCTAAAAAATGATCTGTCCCAAAATATTGACGAACTTTTATCATGTTCAAATAATTTAAAGGCAAACAACTCGGTCACTAGTGAACACGTAAATGTGTTTTGGTGGATATCCCATAATATTTCATAAACTGTAGGGTCAAGCTTGATTTTGGAGTTGCCTGGATGCACAGACGGGTCAACTTCCTAATTCTGTCTAGATTTTAACAATGGTTTAGAGAATCGACTTCCTAATTCAGTCTGGGTTCAAATGCTGGTTTAGCAACTCGATTCCTGGTCCTGACATGACTATTTTGTTTTCGAGTCCCAGATAGCAAACATTCATAATAATCCGTTCATCACTATATGAGATATGGAGCACGTCTACAAAATATGCAGGTAGATCTCCCGCCCAGTAAAAACATCAGTCGCTATGGTTAAGTTACCATTTTGTCGTGTTTACTTGTTCTACCACGTACGATCATATGCTACAAAACGTGACCGACGGTTGCCGCCTCTCTCCGCTAGGCTCCCTGTAGTACCCGGATCTTTGTCATATTTCGTTAATGAAAACTAATAATCAGTCGTGGTGTAATCCATACCAATTCATATTTATTATATTCTACATTTTTTGACCAAAATTTTCGAAATATGCAATAAAATTTTTACAGCAACCGAAAATTAATCCATATTTTTTGGCGGGAATGTTTTATGTTATCGGCTGACGGTCAACACGTGCTGGCGCGTTCACGGAGAGCCGTTCTATTCACCTTGTTTAATCACAGAAACCGCAATTCAAAATTTACTGTAGTCTGAGTTAACTACCAATTGGGAACCACATAACAAATGTGTTTGGTTTGGTTTAGTTCGGTTTAGTTTAGTTTAATTTTTGAATTCAAAGTTGTTTATTAATACACTTTCAAATTGTAAGATTGTACTCTAATTTGACATTTTTTATTATTTTCTAAAATCATTATTTTCATATAAATCGTGGTAACAATGAATACGAAATACTAGAGAAATGAGCATCCGAAAATATTCCAGTTTCTATCCTTTATTTAGTTACAGCAACTGAATAAGCAATATGAAAGTCCTCAAAGTGAAATTCTCACCGAATCGCCGAAGGTTCGTGTCAGATTTTTACATTCAAATATTAAACAAAGTGAGGGAATAATCACGCATAGGTTGGAGAATATTTAGACTAACTTTACAAAATAAATTAGAGTTGATGATATCTTCCATATGCTTGTTTGGAGTGGGAGAAAAAAATTTATGGATGCACTTGTTGTATTGGCCTTAACTTAATACCAGCACTTTTTCTCCAATGTGGCCACGACACAAACACCAAACTACGAATTTCAGAATAATTGGCTATGGCGTAAACTGCATGAGCAAACTGCAGAATTTTGGCCCGACCTGTAATTTTAATGCCGGTATACCCCATTGTACTGTTTACCAAATTAGACGAAGATGCACGATTGCCAATTAATTATGAATAAATTAGTTATAGACATGTGCATGACGTATGGTCAATGAAGCTTTGACTACAGTGGGGTATAATTCCTAAAAAGGAGCAAAAATCAGAAAACTTTGTCCCTCAATTGGTTCCAATGATATCTCAATCTCTTTCTGTACCTTTGTATGTATGTTTCCTCCTCCCCATGTACCTTTGTCTTTTTGTACCCCAGGCCTCCACTCCACTGTTATTGTTTTAGATCCCTCCACTCACTCGCGGCTTTATTTGACGAAAATGATACATAATTTTCAAAACGGTATAACGGTGATAGAAATTAAATCACTTTCCCGAAACGAAATCAATTCAAATATTAATTCTCCCCCCTCTCTCTCTCTCTCTCTCTCTCTCTCTCTCTCTCTCTCTCTCTCTCTCTCTCTCTCTCTCTCTCTCTCTCTCTCTCTCTCTCTCTCTCTCTCTCTCTCTCTCTCTCTCTCTCTCTCTCTCTCTCTCTCTCTCTCTCTCTCTCTCTCTCTCTCTCTCTCTCTCTCTCTCTCTCTCTCTCTCTCTCTCTCTCTCTCTCTCTCTCTCTCCCCCTCATTTTGTCTTAATTATGGAAACAGTTGAATTGTTTCGTAGTCAGAATAAAAATATTTGGGTTCCATTGTATTAACACACACGCGTATAGTGTATCTCTTTGGATATACAAGCCAATTGTCGCCAAAATTCGAGTGTCGTCAAAATTGAAATGTCATAATTAACAAGTCGTCAAAATCAAAAAGTCAAAATTCAAATGTCGTCAAAATAAAAAGGTCGTCAAAATTTCTGTTACTTAACAACCATTCTCCTATCTAACAAGTCACTCTATTTTGTACTGAAAACTACAAAATTTAAAAGAGAATGAAGTGACATTTTATCAGTGTGCCTTGAATCCACAATTTACAAAAAATGCAAATCAGAGAAGAGCTTTTGAAATAGAGGAGTTAAAAAAGATATCGTGTGTCTTTTTGAAAACACACAATGCAATGATAATCTGCATATGATGTACCCCTTCAATGGCCTGGTGAAAAAATATACAAAAATATCACTCCAATAACCCGCATTTTCTCAACTTTATTCATCTGTTATTCGTATACCAGAAAAAGAAGCAGTCTCCGTGCATAAATTAATCCCTAAATAGCCACTAGTTGAAATACTGTTATCGGTAACAATTTGTGAGGGTAGATGAAACGCACTCTTTAGAGCAGTAAATATACATCGTGTAAATACTGTAGCGAATTTTAATAATGCGAACATTTAACACGAACTGAGAAGCAAATGATAATTCTTGAAATGTATTTAGTCATTTTCAAGATCACAGGCAACAGAATAGATTATTTGAGTTTATTTATGATGAAGTAAATTTTGTAACATGTGGGTTATTTAAGTGTATAGTATGTGCACGATGTATGAAAATAGACCATCCTTCGACCTATAACACAAATTATCTATGTATTGTCTGACCCATACTGACCATCAGAAGAGAAAAACAATAATTTGCCCACCCCTATGTTCGTGTCTCTCTCCGATTGTACCTATTAGTTTGTTTCTTTGTCTGTCTGTCTGTCTGTCTGTCTGTCTGTCTGTCTGTCTGTCTGTCTGCCTGTCTGTCTGAGTGATGGACGAACTGTGTCTGTCTGAGTGACGGACGGACTGTCTGTCTGTCTGTCTGTCGGCCTGTCTCGGTCTCAACTCCCCTCTCTCCGTCCCCTCTGTGTGTGTATGTCCCAGTCTGTCGCCACCTCTCTCTGCCTCTGTCGCTCCGTCTCTCCGCCTGCCTTTGCTTATCTGTCTATATCGCTCTGTCTGTCTGTCTGTCTGTCTGTCTGTCTGTCTGTCTGTCTGTCTGTCTGTCTGTCTGTCTCTCTCTCTCTCTCTCTCTCTCTCTCTCTCTCTCTCTCTCTCTCTCTCTCTCTCTCTCTCTCTCTCTCTCTATCTCCCCTACTCAATATATCACCTTCCCGTCCTTCCCAATGCAGACCTCCTCTGTTTTCACTCATCCGTTCGAATCAATGAGAAATAAATACAAATTCAGCCAAAAATTGTGACTTTCTGAATTTTCATACTTATATTTGACATCAAATGTGTATTTGTATCTGGAACAAATCCACTAAGAGTAATGTCAATCAATCAATTAAATTAAGCAGACGAGAAATCACTCCAAAATGGCCAATAGGTAGGTGATTATGAATTTATGAAATAAATTCTCAAATGGGAATATTATTTTAGGGTAAATCAAGTGGAAAGTGCTGGAAAATAGAGTACCGTTTATCGCGTCACTTATCCAACAGGCACACAGCCAAAGTTAGTCTTGTGGACTGAGCGCGCGAAAAAAAATGTCGTCAGAAATTTGTCTATATTTCAGCTCAAACGCAGACGACAACTTGAAAAGGGAAGGGGAAAGGCTTCTACTCCATATTTTTGGTCACGCTGTCTCTGTTATATGCCTTGAACGACTGTAGGCTACTATTCCGTCAAAAATATCAAAAAGAAACAAAGCGAAACAAACACAAAATGTAAAAATGAGGGTGAGAGAATATAATCGCCTACAGGGATTATGTATATAATGGAACCTTTATCGGTTACCATATGGCCAAGCCGAGCTGTTCCATCGCCATTGAGTCAATAAGGCTTTTCACCAGCGTTTAAAGATCATGATTGTATTCATTTGAAAAGTAATTATAGGTAAGCTACCCACAGACTAAACTCAAACAATTGAGATACTTGATCTATACTTGTTTCACTGTTTGAGAATTTTATCAAAAAATAAATCTAATTGTTTCGATTATACAGTGTGGTATTGACAATTTATAGTTATTATAGTCTGAGTGCGATCATTGTGCGCTCGCTCTTGCCGTACAAGTAGCGCCTACTTCGACTGAATCATTTCCCCGCCAAAATCGTCGCAACAATTTTGTACTTTCTGGAAGTACGCCATTTTATTTTATATGCAGGTCATAAAATTATTCATATTCAATGTACTAGTGTCTCAATATCGAGTAAAAATGGTCAAATTTAGAGGAATTTCCTAATAATTCATAAAATCCCAACTCTGATTTCCAGCAATATTCTGTTAAGTTAAAATCACGCAATGTGAGGATCTCACACTCTAGATTCAATCACAGAAATTTCTTTCATTAAAATTTTATTTTAAATTACAAAAAAGGGAAGGAAAATAAATTTAGAGAACAGCGTAAGTGTAGAGTAAAGGAGTATAATATTTGTGACGGAAAATCTAGTACACTGTTGATATTTGCCATTAAGAGGCTCTTGAACACGGTAGCTGCGGACGAGAAGTTGACTTCATTTTGTGATGCTGTTGCAGTTTTTGCCGTAAATGTTGTTGCTGTTGTTGTTAATATGATAACTGTATGATAGTGTTCCGCTACTAAATAATAATGCCAGCGATCGACGTATACTCTATACTGGAACGGTCAAACTTGAAATGACTGTGCGATATGTTTTGGTCCGAACGTGAAAACCACAGTTGACTGCAGATATAAAGCTAGCGCGAACATTTTTAATTAACACACACAACTTTGAGATAAAATCGACTACTTATTTGAAAGGATATAGAAGGACCTAAAAACGCAGACTTAGATGTAGAAAAAATTCGAACGGCTGATATAATTCAACTTTCGGAGTTCAGAGGTCGTTTGATCAAATTTCCCAACCCGTATATGTTGCAGACGATAGCAAACTATAATTATTATTTTCATCGACCGACTGTATGTTAATATTGACAGACCTTCGGATCACCAAACATTTCCAAACAAAATAAATTTATCACAATTTATTCGTTTTAATGAATTTTTTGGCAGATGTCGCTTTTATTTTGGACATAAGTATTAAAACTTAGAAAGTCTTAGGAAATGTGCTAAAATAGAGGCCGGGAAAATGATGAAACAAGTAATTTAAGTTAGCCAAATATTTTGCAGATATCAAGTGATTAAACCTTAAAACTGAGAAATGTTGGCGATTTGGCGTCAAAGTTTTTGTGTAAAATATCGTCAAATAAAGAGATAACAGTTATTGGCAACTCAGTTTTTTTTATTCTACGAGTTTTAGACAGACCTTAACACTACCAATAACGTATATGTGGATAGGTGCAAACCAGTTAGTGAAAATATAGTCAAATTTGGAAATAACTCACAAAATACATTTTTTTTAGTGATTTTGTAATTTTTGGCAGGTATCACTTCCATTTTAGATCAAAACTTTAAAACTAAGAAAGAAGTGTGATTTGGCGCTAAAATTTTAGTGTAAACATAACTCACAAGCAAATATTTATATATTTTCATGAAATGTGTTTTGAAGTTAATCACATAAGCTTACAGTTCATGTATCACACTGATAAAATACTTGAGAAACAGAAAATGTGAAGATGTTTAAGAAAACCCATTCCCTTGGTTTGGACAAATTTTACGCAATTTGCGAAATTCTTGAAAATTCCTCTTTTTACTTTATAAAAACAGAATATTTGACTAAATCGGATAGAAAAAAATAATGTAACACGACAATGTTTTGAAATTACACTACACGGTGGTCAAAGGTTCGTGATAAAATGTCGAAATAATTGATTTTGAATAGTTGTGAGAAGTTGGTAAGTAATCGTGGTAAAGAGAGTGCCGATCACAGTTGTCTTCGTCAGGCAAGATTTAAATCAAAAACTCAAAAAATTAGCCAAACTGTTACAAAAAATCTTAACTATTTCTATTTTTGTATTTAAGCGCCAAAATATAAAGAATTATTTCAAATTTGAATGCTAGAAGTTCAGTGACAGCAAATAGCGCCAAATTTTCAGTCTATCGTCTGCTACTCTTACACGACATTCGATTTATTTAATAATGGTCTGGTTTACAATAGTAATTTAGTAATAATCATTATTTCATAAACGATTCTGAGTTTATGCCATAAAGCCGGCGATTGTCGTTAATGGGTGACACCCGTGTGCCGTAAACAGGTGGGCCGGTCGTCAAACGTTCATATCGTTGTTGATGCATATGCCTTCTCAATGGCTGCACTGATAACAGTTTTTACCAACCTACCCTCAGAAATCAATGAGATCTACGTTCTGTTTTATCGTCACAAAACAATTTACTAGCAAGGCCAACTTGTTTGTTTGTTTGTTTAACTGTTTCTTTACTCGATTATTTCATTACGTATTTCAATATACTATTGCGTTTGCCTTAAGTACCCTACTAGGTTTCCAACTATTCTCACCGATTTTTGTCCCATGTGGTATGTTATTCTTGTTTGCTAAATGTTTCGTTCTTTTGGTTGGTTGGTTGTCTGTCTGTCTGTCTGTATAGATGGACTGATGTATGAATGAATGTATGTATGTATGTATGTATGTATGTATGTATGTATGTATGTATGTATGTATGTATGTATGTATGTATGTATGTATGTATGTATGTATGTGTGTGTGTGTATGTATGTATGTGTGTATGTATGTATATATGTGTGTGCGTGCGTGCGTGCGTGCGTGCATGAATGTATGTATGTATGTATGTATGTATGTATGTATGTATGTATGTATGTATGTATGTATGTATGTATGTAGGTATGTAAGTTCTACTTATATTTGTATATGTATGTTACATGTATGTGTATACAAATATCGATACAACATATGATATGTTTATTTATGTTGTCAGTCACTGTTATGTCGTTTTTACATTCTACTTTTTTCTGATTAGATCTGACATCGATGTAATCTATATTGTCCATGTTCCTTCCCGCCAAAAACTATGAAACAAATATTGGAGATAGGGACGAATCGCGGTGTCTATTTCGACTGTCGATGTTTAATCTTTTTTCAATAAATTGTATCACCTTTCCAAATGTCTTATGACCGCCATATAATATTTGTTTACATATGTTTGTCAAAGGAACGCTTTGACAACAGGGGACGATGTTGAAACCCACCAGACCGAGGAAAAGGGATGATTTTCGGATCTGTTATCCGGTAATAACCATTGAATAGGACGTGCCATGGTCATTTGCGATGATTAAGACACCCCCACTCCTTATACACCGAAATGAAAGACCGGGAAACGTGTTCTCAAATAATTTGACTTTCTTAAAGAACTTTCTTTTTAACCAAACCAGGATATCTCGTTACTATCTCTTTTAATAAGTTTTTGCAAAAACGCGGAAGATGACATCACCAAATGGACACATTCTTGGATGGTAATGACAGTAGTGTCGCCGCTTTGAAGGGGATGTTTCACATTACCACGTTAAAATAGCCAGTGTGTAAACGTTCTATCTACTGGGTGAATACTAGCTCCTGTCCTTAGTCACAGAATGAAAAGACGTTCTTATCACGTTGGACAAAAGCAACAATGCGGTTAGTATAAAGACTCGCTGATGTTGCATGACCCTACACGCAATTCAATAGAATTTCTACAAAGTCTGCGTGTCGAATCAATTCTACCCCTTTTCTTGACCGCGTACCGACATTCTCCAATACACCGCTACCACGGCTCGACGACTAGTTGCCGCGTACAAACATTCGCACGGCTTTCTGCCAAAGCTGTCGTAGAACTGTATACACTAAACAAATAGTAATATTTTATCGAATGTTTTTCTTTATACTTTTTCGAAAGTTGGGTTTTCCACACGACTACGAACCTGTTCGCTGTACAACTATTATACCAGGACATTCACTGAACGAAAACGTAATTATCGAGAGCACACCGCTATCTTTTTGGACAAAAGTTCAAGAAACGGGAAAAACAAACAGAAATGATGGACGGCTTTTACATAAAACGGGGCTTTGATTAATGCGAGGCTGGCTACGTTACACTAACAGTTAGAGTATCATCCGTGGTGAGTAGAGGGTGGACAGATTTGACAAATGTGAATCATAATCGATTTTAAATAATTCCGTGAAACAGTCCAACCAGAAAAACGAATAAATGGAATGACATGGAAGAGTTAGGTAGGAGCGTCACGGTACCTTTGATCAGAATTGTAATGTTAAAGATATATTGACAACGGTGATAATTTGTTGGTGTGAAATGCTTTACTTAAATTGAATTATTACCCATTCATTGATTTCATAATTGCTCCTTTGTTTAACGCATTCAATGTTTCAACCAAGCTTTCAAACTCCATCCAAATATTCAGATACAAATTTATAGTTTATTCACGATTTGTTTAATGATTTCATTGTGTTTAGAGATAGTAAAACAAACAAGTAAACGGCGAGTAACATGACATTAACAAACAACCCGCGCTCCCCGAGTCTTCATCTCACAAACTCTAGAACTACACACATCAAAGATAGATCAGGACTTATTCCAAATCCCGAATACTAAAAAACCCTCATTTTTTTCATTCAACCACGTGTTCTTAAAGTAAAATAACATTAATGCAATATGACTATTCAATGCCCGAACTTAGAAATCAAAATTAAAACACCTAACACATTTTCAGTTTAGAAAAGGCGTCAAACTCACACACACGTCAACTGGAATTCATTTGAACAGATTTTGCTTCTTTTTATTAATTTTTACGAAATTTCAGCTCAGTTTTAGACTGAAGTGCTACTAAATGTGATCCCATTCAATAAAATGTCGAAATACTTGCATTAAATAGTAAAAATACGCGATATTTTCTATTTTTCACCTCGAACCGGAAAAATGTAATCAAAGCCGGCTAGAGAGTGTTAATCCGTTCACTAATCAAACTTGTGTTA